>NW_027397066.1:77187488-77322810 GCF_003265705.2 Callorhinus ursinus
CCCCCCCCCCCCCGCCACCGCCTGCCTCCCTGCTGGTGATCATTTAGTTTGTTCTCTATAGTTAAGAGCCTGTTTCTTGGTTTGCCTCTCTTTTTTCCCCCCTTTGCTCATGTGTTTTGTTTCTTAAATTCTGCATGAGTGAAATCATATGGTATTTGTTTTTCTCCAACTTATTTCGCTTAGCATGATACTCTCTGGCTCCATCCATGTCATTGAAAATGGCAAGATTTCATTCTTTTTGATGGCTGAGTAATATTCCATTATAAATAAAGATACAGATATTTAGACATAGATATATAGATCCACAGATAGAATCACATCTTTACCCATTCGTCAGTGGACACTTGGGCTGTTTCTATAATTTGGCAATTGTAGATTATGCTGCTACAAACATCAGGATGCACGTATTCCTTTGAATTAGTATTTTTGTATTCTTTGGGTAAATACCTGTAGTGCAATTGCTGGATCCTAGGGTAGTTTTATTTTTCACTTTTTGAAGAAGCTCCATACTGTTTTCCACAGTGGCTGCACCAGTTTGCATCCCTACCAACAGTGTAAGAGGGTTCCCCTTTCTCCGCATCTTCGCCAACACCTGTTGTTTCTTGTGTTGTTGACCTTAGCCATTCTGACAGGTGTGAGATGGAATCTCATTGTGGTTTTGATTTGTATTTCCCTGATGCTCAGTGATATTGAGCATCTTTTCATGTGTCTGTTGGTCATCTATAGGTCTTCCTTGGGAAAATTCATGTCTATTCATGTCTTCTCATTTTTAATCGGATTATTTGCAAATTACATATCTGATAAAGGGTTAGCATCCAAAATACATAAAGAATTTATAAACTCAACATCCTTTTTCCCTTTTTGACACAGAGCCACCTGCTAGCAATAGGGTGTTAGTAAATCTTGAAAATATATATCTATGTATATTTTAAAGATTTTATTTATTTATTTGAGAGAGAGAGAGAGAGAATGAGCAGGGGCGGGGGAGAGGGAGAAGCAGGCTCTCCGCTGAACCGGGAGCCCAATGCAGCTCTCAATCCCAGGACCCTGGGATAATGACCTGAGCTGAAGGCAGATGCTTAACCGACTGTGCCACCCAGGTGTTCCTTGAAAATATTTTCTAAATGCAATTAGATTCCACTATACAGGAAAAGTAAAGTTGATGAGGCTGAGCCTCAAAATATTTGATAGGCTTTACTGATAGGAACACTGTTAATGATGGTGAGAATGTCGATGTGCCATGTAGTTGAGGGAAAGGTATTTTTTAAGCCAAGAAAGATTCAATCAAATTGAAATGCTCGTGGGAAAGCCTCATTAAGAGCAGAGAGGTTGAAGGTACAGTGGGGAGGAAGGAGAATGAATTCCTTAAGACCCTTAAAAGGCAAAAGAAGAAGGATTCTGGGGCATTGATGGAAAACTAGTCGAGACAAGAGAGGAGGACTCTCTTCAGATGCATCAGGTAAGAATGGGGAAAGAGGTGAGAGTTAGGGAAGGCACCAGGGAGTCGACTGTTTTGACTTCATCTGGGCTAAAGGGAAGTTGGAGTAAGTCTAAGGAATTTAGGAAATTAGAGAAAATGTGAAATAGCTAAGCAAGTAAGAAAGCAAGTTACTTACAGAAACACACTAGGAGTTCAGGACCATCCAGATAGCCCAGTTGAAGCTGGTGATCGTAAGTTTCTGAGGATACTGCTATACCCCGTCTTATGACTTTCTCCCTCTGCAATTGTTCTGTTGTCCAAAGAAAGATAAGGGGATCACACCGGAAGGGTTTTTGCCAGATAGAAGAGATGAGACTGGGAAACAAGACAGTTTATGACACTGACAAAACTTTTTTTTTTAAATTATAGAGTAGGGAGAGCAAGATGGCGGAGGAGTAGGAGACCTGGATTTCGTCTTGTCTCAGGAATTCAGCTGAATAGGGATCAAACCATTCTGAACACCTACGAACTCAACAGGAGACCGAAGAAGAGAGCAGCAACAACTCTCTGAACAGAGAAGCGACCACCTACTGGAAGGTAGGACGGGCAGAGAAGTGAATCCGAGGCGATATTCGGGAGGATAGACGGCGGGGGAGGGGGCCTCCGTGGGCCACTTCTGGCAAGTGCTAGAGCCGCAGAGCACAAAATCGGAACTTTTAGAAGTCGGCTCCGCTGAGGGATGTCGCTCCAGTGGCTAAGCGGGGGGTGGAACCCTCGCAGGACAGTGTGGTCTCAGGACCCTCGGGGTCACACAAAGACCGGGGGTGCCTGAGTGCAGCAGAGCTCCCAGGTATCGGAGCGGGGAAGCCGGCTGCAGAGACGGAGCCGAGGCGCGGGCTCTCAGCTCAGGGTTGCTATAAACTGTGATCGGCGGCCCAGTCGGGCCACTGCTCCTCCAGCAGGGACCCAACAAGCGGCAGAGCCGGGGAGACTCCTCTTCCTCCCCTGGGAGGAGCGGTGCGGGAGTGCACCGCAGGGATCTGCTGGGTTTGGAGACTCCACACGGGGTCGGGGGCCAGAGATAGAAACGCTCGGTCACAGGCCGGGTGAGCACGGAGTGTGGCCGGAGACCGGGGAGACGGGAGTGACTGCTTTTCTCTGGGGGCACACTGAGGAGCGGGGCCCCGAGTTCTCGGCTCCTCCGGGTGGAGATTGGGAGGCCACCATTTTCACCCTGGTCCTCCAAGGTTGTACCGAGAGAAAAGCTCCTGAGAGCAAACCCGAGCAGCTTGCTTAGCCCGGACCAACAAGGGTGGGGCAATTCCGTCTCCGGCAAAGACATTTGGGAACCACGGCAACAGTCCCCTCCCCCAGAAGATCAGCACAAACAGCCAGCAAGCCAAGACCAAGTTTACCGATCAAGGAGAACGGGAGAACTCCAGTGCTAGGGGAATATTGCACATAGAATTGATGGCTTTTTTACAATGATTCATTAGTTTTTCAAAGTTAATTTTTTTAACTGGGGTTTTTTTTGAATTTTTCTTTTTCCCTTTTTCAACCAACATCTTATCAATTCCTTTTTTAAAAAAACTTTTTATTTTTCATTTTTAAAGTCATATTTTATCCCTTCATAGTAGTTACCCTTATTTTTGGCATATATATATATAAGTTCTCTCTTTAAAATTTTGAGCTACAATTCCTTCTAACAGATCAAAATATACCCTAAATCACTAGTGTATGGCTTTGTTCTAGTCTCCTGCCTGATCACATTCTCTCCCCCTTTTTTTTTTTTTTTTAAATCTTCTTCTTTTTTCAAACTTCTTGTCTTATCAATTCCTTTTATAAAATCTTTTATAATTTTCATCTTTACAGTCATCTTCCATCCCTTCATTGTATCAATCCTTATTTTGTACATATATAAGTCTTTCTTCCTTTAAAATTTTAGGAGGCACTTTTTTCTAACAGACCAAAATACACCCAAAATCTAGTGTGTGACACTGATCTATGCACTAGCCTGATCGTATTTGATCATATTCTGGTTTTTTTGTATTGTTCTGTTTTTGTTTTTGTTTTTATCTTTTTCTTTTTCTTTTCTCTTTCTTTTTTCTTTCTTTCCCTTTCTTTTCCCCTGGTTTCAGGTCTTTTCTGATTTGTATAGAGTATATTTGCTGGGGACGTTGTTAACCTGTTAGCATTTTGTTCTCTCATTCATCCACTCTCCTCTGGACAAAATGATGATGAAAAAAATCACCTCAGCAAAAAGAACAAGAGGTAGTACCATCTGCCAGGGACCTACTCAATACGGACATTAGTACGATGTCGGACCTAGAGTTCAGAATCATGACTTTAAAGATATGAGCTGGGCTTGAAAAAAGCGTGGAAGTTATTAGAGAAACCCTTTCTGGAGAAATAAAAGAATTAAAATCTAACCAAGTCGAAATCAAAAAGGCTATTAATGAGGTGCAATAAAAAATGGGGGCACTAACTGCTAGGATAAATGGGCAGAGAGAGAATCAGTGATATAGAAGACCAAATGATGGAAAATAAAGAGGCTGAGAAAAAGAGAGATAAACAACCACAGGATCACGAGGGCAGAATTCGAGAGATAAGCAATACCATAAAATGAAACAACATTAGAATAATTGGGATCCCAGAAGAAGAAGAAAGAGAGAGAGGGGCAGAAGGTAGAATGGAGCAAATTATAGCAGAGACCTTCCCTAATGTGAGGAAGGAAACAGGCATCAAAATCCAGGAGGCACAGAGAACCCCTCTCAAAAATCAATAAAAATAGGTCAACACCCCGACATCCAATAGTAAAACGAGTCTCAGAGACAAAGAGGAAATCCTGAAAGCAGCTCGGGAGAAGAGATATGTAACTTACAATGGTAGAAACATTAGATTGGCAGCAGACCTATCCACAGAGACCTGGCAGGCCAGAAAGGACTGGCATGATATCTTCAGAGCACTAAACGAGAAAAATATGCAGCCAAGAATACTATATCCAGCTAGGCTGTCATTGAAAATAGAAGGAGAGATAAAAAGCTTCCAGGACAAACAAAAACTAAAGGAATTTGCAAACACAAAACCAGCCCTCCAAGAAATATTGAAAGGGGTCCTCTAAGCAAAGAGAGAGCCTAAAAGCAGCATAGATCAGAAAGGAACACAGACAATATACAGTAACAGTCACCTTACAGGCAATACAATGGCACTAAATTCATACCTTTCAATAGTTACCCTGAATGTAAATGGGCTATATGCCCCAATCAAAAGACACAGGCTATCAGATTGGATTAAAAAACAAGACCCATCAATACGCTGTCTGCAAGAGACTCATTTTAGACCCAAAGACACCCCCAGATTGAAAGTGAAGGGGTGGAAAACCATTTACCATGCTAATGGACACCAAAAGAAAGCTGGGGTGGCAATCCTTATATCAGACAAATTAGATTTTAAAACAAAGACTGTAATAAGAGATGAAGAAGGACACTACATCATACTTAAAGGGTCTATCCAACAAGAAGATCTAACAATTGTAAATATCTATGCCCCTAACATGCAAGCAGCCAATTATATAAGGCAATTAATAACAAAAACAAAGAAACACATTGACAACATACAATAATAGTGGGGGACTTTAACACCCCCCTGACTGAAATGGACAGATCATCTAAGCCAAAGATCAACAAGGAAATAAAGACTTTAAATGACACACTGGAACAAATGGACTTCACAGACATATTCAGAACATTCCATCCCAAAGCAACGGAATAAACATTCTTCTCTAGTGCCCATGGAACATTCTCCAGAATTGATCACATCCTAGGTCACAAATCAGGTCTCAACTGGTACCAAAAGATTGGGATTATTCCCTGCATATTTTCAGACCACAATGCTTTGAAACTAGAACTCAATCACAAGAGGAAAGTCGCAAAGAACTCAAAGACATGGAGGCTAAAGAGCATCCTACTATAGAATGAATGGTCAACCAGGAAATTAAAGAAGAATTAAAAAAAATTCATGGAAACCAATGAAAATGAAAACACAACTGTTCAAAATCTTTGGGATACAGCAAAGGCAGTCCTGAGAGGAAAGTATATAGCAATACAAGCCTTTCTCAAGAAACAAGAAAGGTCTCAAATACACAACCTAACCCTACACCTAAAGGAGCTGAAGACAGAACAGCAAATAAGGCCTAAACCCAGCAGGAGAAGAGAACTAATAAAGATCAGAGCAGAAATCAATGAACTAGAAACCAAAAGAACAGTAGAACAGATCAACGAAACTAGGAGCTGGTTCTTTGAAAGAATTAACAAGATTGATAAACCCCTGGCCAGAATTATCAAAAAGAAAAGAGAAATGACCCAAATCAACAAAATCATGAATGAAAGAGGAGCGATCACAACCAACACCAAAGAAATACAAACAATTACAAGAACATATTATGAGCAACTCTATGCCAGCAAATTAGATAACCTGGAAGAAATGGGTGCATTCCTAGAGATGTATCAACTACCAAAATTGAACCAGGAAGAAATGGAAAACCTGAACAGACCTATAACCACTAAGGAAATTGAAGCAGTCATCAAAAATCTCCCAACAAACAAAAGCCCAGGGCCAGATGGCTTCCCTGGGGAATTCTATCAGACATTGAAAGAAGAATTAATACCTATTCTCCTGAAACTGTTCCTAAAAATAGAAATGGAAGGAAAACTTCCAAACTCATTTTATGAGGCCACCATTACCTTGATCCCCAAACCAGACAAAGACCCCATCAAAAAGGAGAATTACAGACCAATATCCTTGGTGAACATGGATGCAAAAATTCTCACCAAAATACTAGCCAAAAGGATCCAACAGTACATTAAAAGGATTATTCACCATGACCAGGTGGGATTTATTCCTGGGCTGCAAGGGTGGTTCAACATCCGCAAATCAATCAACGTGATACAATACATTAACAAAAGAAAGAACAAGAATCATATGATCCTCTCAATAGATGCAGAAAAAGCATTTGACAAAGTACAGCCTCCTTTCTTGATCAAAAGTCTTCAGAGTATAGGGATAGAGGGTACATACCTCAATATCATAAAAGCCATCTATGAGAAACCTACAGTGAATATCATTCTCAATGGGGAAAAGCTGAGAGCTTTTCCCCTAAGGTCAGGAACACGGCAGGGATGTCCACTATCACCACTGCTATTCAACATAGTATTAGAAGTCCTAGCCACAGCAATCAGACAACAAAAAGAAATCAAAGGCATCCAAATTGGCAAGGAGGAAGTCAAACTCTCACTGTTTGCAGATGATATGATACTTTATGTGGAAAACCCAAAAGACTCCACCCCAAAACTGCTAGAACTCATACAGGAATTCAGTAAAGTGGCAGGATATAAAATCAATGCACAGAAATCAGTGGCATTCCTATACACCAACAACAAGACAGAAGAGAGACAAATCAAGGAGTCGATCCCATTCACAATTGCACCCAAAACCATAAGATACCTAGGAATAAATTTAACCAAAGAGGCAAAGGATCTGTACTCAGAAAACTATAAAATACTCAGGAAAGAAATTGAAGAAGACACAAAGAAATGGAAAAACGTTCCATGCTCATGGATTGGAAGAACAAACATTGTGAAGATGTCAATGCTACCTAGAGCAATCTACACATTCAATGCAATCCCCATCAAAATACCATCCACTTTTTTCAAAGAAATGGAACAAATAATCCTAAAATTTGTAGGGAACCAGAAGAGACCCCGAATAGCCAGAGGAATATTGAAAAAGAAAAGCAAAGCTGGCGGCATCACAATTCCAGACTCCCAGCTCTATTACAAAGCTGTCATCATCAAGACAGTATGGTACTGGCACAAAAACAGACACATAGATTGATGGAACAGAATAGAGAGCCCAGAAATGGACCCTCAACTCTATGGTCAACTCATCTTTGACAAAGCAGGAAAGAATGTCCAATGGAAAAAAGACAGTCTCTTCAACAAATGGTGTTGGGAAAATTGGACAGCCACATGCAGAAGAATGAAACTGGACCATTTCCTTACACCACCCACAAAAATAGACTCCAAATGGTTGAAAGACCTAAACGTGAGACAGGAGTCCATCAAAATCCTAAAGGAGAACACAGGCAGCAACCTCTTTGACCTCAGCCGCAGCAACTTCTTCCTAGAAACATTGCCAAAGGCAAGGGAAGCAAGGGCAAAAATGAACTATCGGGATTTCATCAAGATAAAAAGCTTTTGCACAGCAAAGAAACAGTCCACAAAACCAAGAGACAACCGACAGAATGGGAGAAAATACTTGCAAATGACATATCAGATAAAGGGCTAGTATCCAAAATCTATAAAGAACTTATCAAACTCAACACCCAAAGAGCAAAGAATCCAATCAAGAAATGGGCAGAAGACATGAACAGACATTTTTCCAAAGAAGACAACCAAATGGTCAACAGACACATGAAAAAGTGCTCAACATCGCTTGGCATCAGGGAAATCCAAATGAAAACCTCAATGAGATACCACCTCACACCAGTCAAAATGGCTAAAATTAACAAGTCAGGA
Source organism: Callorhinus ursinus (assembly GCF_003265705.2). Lineage (NCBI taxonomy): Eukaryota > Metazoa > Chordata > Mammalia > Carnivora > Otariidae > Callorhinus > Callorhinus ursinus. Next base: position 77,195,484 of record NW_027397066.1, read on the forward strand.
AAGGACAGATGTTGGCGGGGCTGCGGAGAAAGGGGAACCCTCCTACACTGTTGGTGGGAATGCAAGCTGGTGCAACCACTCTGGAAAACAGTATGGAGGTTCCTCAAACAGTTGAAAATAGAGCTACCCTACGATCCAGCAATTGCTCTACTGGGTATTTACCACAAAGATACAAATGTAGGGATCTGAAGAGGTACGCACACCCCAATGTTTATAGCAGCAATGTCCACAATAGCCAAACTGTGGAACGAGCCAAGATGTCCATCAACAGATGAATGGATAAAGAAGAAGTGGTATATATACACAATGGAATATTATGCAGCCATCAAAAGGAATGAGATCTTGCTATTTGCAGCGACGTGGATGGAACTGGAGGGTGTTATGCTGAGTGAAATAAGTCAATCAGAGAAAGACATGTATCATATGACCTCACTGATATGAGGAATTCTTAATCTCAGGAAACAAACTGAGGGGTGCTGGAGTGGTGGGTGGGTGGGAGGGATGGGGTGGCTGGGTGATAGACATTGGGTAGGGTATGTGCTATGGTGAGCGCTGTGAATTGTGCAAGACTGTTGAATCACAGATCTGTACTTCTGAAACAAATAATGAAATGTATGTTAAGAAAAAAAAAAAAAGAAGAAGACACCAGGAGGGGAAGAATGAAGGGGAGTAAGTCAGAGGGGGAGATGAACCATGAGAGACGATGGACTCTGAAAAGCAAACTGAGGGTTCTAGAGGGGAGGGGGTGGGGGGATGGGTTAGCCTGGTGATGGGTATTAAAGAGGGCACATTCTGCATGGAGCACTGGGTGTTATGCACAAACAATGAATCATGGAACACTACATCAAAAACTAATGATGTAATGTATGGTGATTAACAGAACAATAAAAAATTTAAAAAAATGTTACCTAGTATATAGTTCACATTCAGATATTGCCAATTGTCTCAGTTTCATCCTTTCTAGCATTTTTTTAAAAAAATTAAGGTCCAATCCAGTATTACACATATCAGGAATTCTATGTTTAAAAGAAAAAACTTTATCCTACCTAAAATCAGAAGATACAGGTGATGTCATTGTGTCTAAAGATCAATATCTCGTCCTTGTGGTACCAACAAAACAGTATTAAAATTATTAGTGGAAATTTTTAATCAAATTGTCTATGCAATGTCAATTATGTATCTAACACTATTTAAAATCCTGAAGATTTTAGAAAAGATTTCATGGTTCTTGCTCTCAAGTAACTCACAGTACAGATGCTGGGGCAGATCTAATATCTAAGTAACAACTGGCTAATAAGTAGCTGTTTTATCTGTTAGCTATTGCTGCAAAACAAGCCATTCTGAAATAATAGTGACTTAAGGCAACAATGATTTTTTTTTTTTTTTAGCTAGCTATTCTGTGAGTCAGTAATGTCAGCTGGCAATGTCAGTCTTGCCTGGGCTCAGTCTTGCAGTTGCAATATGTTGTTTGGGTTGGCTGGGGCTAGTGGTTCTGGGTGAGCTACACTCATATGTTGGCAGTTGACACTGGCTGTTGGTCGGTACTGACCCTGAATTAGGAAATAGGGATGGCTGGGCCACATAACTCCATCAGGATAGCCTAAGCTCTTTTGCATGGGTGGTCTCAGGGTTCCCAGAAGTAGCAAGAGAAGGCAAGCCCCAGTGGGCAACATTTTTCAAGTTTCTTTTTGCACTGTATTTGCTTATTATCTCTTAGGCCAAATTATGTCAAGTGACGATGTCCAGAGTCATTATAGGAGAGTCTGCCCAAAGGCACAGATACAAGAAAACATGAATAAGTGAGGGTCATCACTGCAACAGTCTACCTCAACAATATAAAATGTGACTAGAATGACATTGATGAGCAATATCGTGGAATAAGTATCATTTTATAACTGTACCTTATAAAAAAAATAGTGAAGGTTAGTCAAAATATGCTATAGGAATTATGTCCCAAATTTTGGCTGTAATAGTTTAAGAAGAGCCTGATGGAAAGAATGGCACATAATGACTCTCAAAGAATAGATAGGATGTGGATGTGCAGGGACAAATTTAGGGACAGAGGATTGAGAATGGGTAAATGACGGATATAACTTAGGGATAAAAAAGCATAAACTGACAAAGAACCTGACATGTGTGTGGGATAATGAAGAAACAAACTTCAGTTGAGTAGATGGCCCATTAGGAAGAGTAGAAAACAAGATTAAATTATGAATGGAGGCATTTAAAGGTCAGCCATAGTTTAGAATTGATGTAGCTCCATGACATCAACAATATTTTTAAAAGAATCATCTAGTAACAGCATTAAGATGAATGACATCAGGGGTAAGCAGTAAAAGTCAGGTACACATTTATTATAATAGTCAAAATTAAAACACTGACATTGAGAATAGAGCAATTGTGACAAACCTAGGAGACATATTAAATAGAAGAAAGGTACAAGTCTGAGGCATATTTTATATAGTAAACAGTGGAATTTAAAAACTATAGACCCAGACTTAATATGTTTCCTCTTCCAACATCTTTTTTACAATATGGTCGTCCATATATTTGAAAAGAGCTAAAATATCAGCAATTGCCCAGTTTGTTTAGCTGTTCTCCAAATCCCTTCCAACATTATTCTGACTACTCTGTGATTTGTTGATATCATTAAACTCTGATGCCAGAATAGAGCAGAGTATCTCACATGTGCCTGACAGAGTACAGTATTAATCTGAATATCATACTGATATCAATGCAGTCATTGTCTACATTAGCTATTTTTTCTTATGTCACATGATCAGTTCATATTTATCCTATAAAATATACTAAATTCCTTAGCAATATTACACAAGAGCATTCAAAATAAAATATTTCTACCTATTAACATTTAAATAGAGTCATTCTAGACAAGGACCAACTTTGTTAAATCTTTGGGGATATTTTAAAATATGTAACAGTGCCTTTTTCAGGATTATCTGACTTCCAGTACATACTCCTGCAGTGTGTGGGGCCACAATTAAATGCAGGGCTTAGTACAAACTTTATTATTTTACTTGCATGATAAGAATTTACTGAACATGGTTTTAGAAATAATTCTAAAACCTCTATTCCCGTTTTTGACATACGACTCTATCTCTAGAGACCAAGGAATCTGAAGTCATGAGGTATAAATCCACTGGGAAGCCAAATCTTTTCTGGATACTCCTGTACAAGACAACGTGCTCATAACTAAACATGGTATTATAATAATGATTAGTCCTGTAATGTCTTTTTAATTACCTGGAAAAGGAATTAAAATAATCAGTGATGGCTTATCAGCTTTTTTTCTTCTTATAAGCTAGGCAACAGGTAAATGCAACAGGTTAAGAATAGTTGTAAATAAGGGACCCCGCTAAGACAAGGGCATACTCCTCCCTCTCCTCTCTCCACCAAGCAGTCCCACATACCTACGCCAATTTTATTTAACATTGCAATTCTTCTAGCATTGTGATTTTCTTCTTTAAAAAATTAGCTGAACACTAGAAGAATTATGATCTTCTTAAAAAATTAGCTGAACACTGCAAATTGCCTCGTCTTAATGACAAGTAAATCAAGCATGTAAGATCATAGGATTGTTTTTCTAGCAAATAAAACATTGCTACCATAAATTTTATGTTTGTGCCTATACTCACCTACATTGAAAGTGTCTTCAGTGGTAAGAACAATTTTGTACTTCTTTTGTGAATATAGTTGCATATAGGTGGATTCATAGTAGATACTTCACAAATATTTTCTTGCTAAATGTAAAAACCTATGACAGCAACAAATAAAACCTACTAATATAGACAAGTATATATAAGTGTGTGTCTTTCAAAAAGGGAGATGAAAGCTTTGGGGATGAAGATGACATTGGCAATAGATAAAAACTTTTTTTTTAATGGTGCTCTGAATATTAATAAGAGGAAACTTCCCCAGAAAATGTCTGAGGCACTTGAGGTGTAAGAGAGAGGGCACCACCAGAGGGCGGTAGCCCCCAAACTTGCCATCACTAAAGCTTCACCAAAGGCTAACTTCCTGTACCTATAGCTGTTTAGTATTTCCTCCGGCTAACACTTCATAATTTTCTTCCTTTCACAACAAATACCCCTTATGTAGTTTCATTAACTCCAAAATACCAGTAGTTTAGAGATTCAACACCTGAGAGTGTGATATGGAATAAAACATTTAGAATCGGTTGTTTTTCTTGGGGTTTTGTGTTTGTTTTTTGGTCCAATAACTCAGAGATAAGGCGATACCTTGGATTTGGGAGAGAAATCACTTCTCACACGAAGCACAATTCTTACAGGTAAAATGTAGTCTGTGACCCGTGGAATGCTGGTTAAAACCACTTCTCACACTTGCCCTTTATCGCAGTACATAGGCAGCTGCAATAAGAAAGCCCATTTGCCAAAAATAGTCCTCTACCAGCCTGTCACTCTACCTGAAATCCATTAAGACACTGGTTCCCAATCTTTTCGAAGTGAGGACTCAAAAAAATTTCACAGAATCCTATGTGATCATTCTTGAACTCTTAAGATCAGCATATTAACCATATGTATCTCACATTAAAGATACTATCAGTAACACATTTTAATGAATTAATTTTGCATTAGCCACAACAACATACATTTTAAAAATACTAGTACAGATATGCAAAATATATTATTTAGTCAGCCAACAGTTTAGGCTCTTTGACTACACAAGTTAATGACTCCCTTGAAGTAAACCCATAGTCTACCCCTTACCTATAGCATAAGGTCTGGGGTCTGAAAGAAGGGAATCATTGAATTTATGGATTATCTCACCAAACTTCCAGTTTTAGGAAACATCATATTTTTCTGGTTAGATTTTTATTTTTTAAAAACCTCACCAACTCTTAGAAATGAAAAATATGTATCTTTCTGCATACATGAAGAAATGCCTGGCACTCATCAATTAACATATCTGACATAAGTGTGCGTGTAGCTCCCTACACATGTTCTTCCCATGAAGATTTACCAAGGTTAAAGTTTGTAGAATGTCAGTGGAAGTTTGATTTCTCAAAGACATCAGTTCCAAATACAGTTTGTCCGTATGACCTGAGCAACATTCTTCGGTGTCCTACTGAGTACGTAACGTGCATTCTTAGCACAAATGTCCTGAGAGTTTTGACATCATAGATAAAATATTTCCTGGCATGATTAAAAGAGTATCTGGCATCATGTAGCTCTACAGAAAGCCAAGATTCCAGAGATCATGTTAGCTGACAGTGAAACTCCACCACTCATGTCAGGGGAAAGTCAAAGTTCATCTCTTATGAAAGTATCTTATACTCCACTCCTGCTTCTCATTAGAATGTATCAACTGAAGTGCAACCTTTTAACTGAATCAAAATACACAGGTATATATCTATCTTTGTTTCATTATTATTTAGAGAGATACCAAATATAATAAAGATCATATACAATACTAAACTGAAGAAAACAAACTTACTCAAAAGCCATCATATGGCATGGAAGAAATTAATCAATTATACTTTTCTATACCTCAAAGTTATTTTACTGTAGAGTAGAAGTGATTATTCTTACTCTTGTCAAATGTAGAAGAGGGGTCTGTGAGTCAAGAGCTAACAGAGAGAGATGGAAGGCTTGTCCATAACTTATACCAGTGATTCTTGCCCTTTTCAAAACTCTTTGGAACGTAACTCCACAATCTTTCACGTGTCTTGGTAGTACTCAGTCACACAGTTCTGAGTTGCATATGCTTTTGTGGGACCTCAGCAGTAGGGGAGGATGCTCTGGAATTTGAGGCCCACAGGTTAAGAAACACTAATCTGGGCTAACCTTCATTTTCTGAGGTCCAAAGAGATTAAGCAATCTGTACAAAATTACAGGGTCACCTAGAGCTAAAATAAAGGTCTTCCCAATCTTTGTCTCTTATAATTCCACCATCCCAGAATTATAAGGGAAAGTACATAGTGTCATTGAAAGAAGAGTCCTCTGCTAATTCAAAGAACTATATTTTCAGGCAAATCTATCAGCTAAGTGCCGAGAGCATTACTACAGTTTATGCTGGAAACTCAGAAGGGTGCTCAGGAAACTTAAAAATAGAATGGTTACAACTGGTTTGATGTCAGGCCTAAGACATAAATAATGTTTAGCAGGTGTCAAACCAAAGCCCAGTCCTGTTTGATATTTTCATCAGTGACCGAGATAAGACATTGGCAACCTAGAGCGCCAAAATTTTTCAAAAGAATTTTACATTTTAGGAAGCCTGCTAGTGTCTCCTACCCACAAATTACCACTCCTTCTCTTCTTCCATAATCAAGTTCCCACAGTTCAGTTGATCCTACCTGGGAGTTAGATTACTTAACTAATTACTACCAAGCTATGAGTGAATGAGTGACTAACATAACAGCTCTTCCAAACGTCTTAGAGACCTTTAATTTTAAAAAAAGAAAACAAGTTTATTTTTCTAAAAGAATACTATTCAGTGGAGTTCTGCATCTCTGTGCCGTTTACTGACCAGAACATTTCTTCTTGCCAAATATAACCTTAACTCCTCTAAATTCATTAAGATTTTGAAAAAAAAATTCTTGAAGCTTTCAAAATCACAACACTCTTTCTTGCTACACCTGAAATGAACTCCAAACCTTTCTCTGTATGATTCTCCAGCAGCCACTAAGAATTGATCAATGAGAACTGGCCAGCCCATGCAAGAAAACTTACTTACCATCTCTGATCTATGTAATGAGTGTATTCCTGTTTGGAAGTAGAGGATGATATTCTATAACCTCACAAAAAACACTCCTCCCTCATAGTTTATCTTATAAAAAAGTAAAGGTTATAGTTCTTTTTTTGCTGTTACTTATAAACTGTGCTGAAGCTTGAAGAGAGGAAAAAAACAAAACAAAACATAGCAGCAGCTTTAGTTTGTACCAAAGGAAAGCAGATCCTCCTTCAGAATCACTTAGATCTAAAAATTATTTCTGGAAGTAACCAAAATGCTTGCAGTGGCATGAAATTATGTAAAGTGAAGTTTTAGCCATAGGTGGTATATCCTTAATGATTACACTACTACATTTTTTTTTTTTTAATAAAATGATGCCAACTGGGGGAAGAAAAACCACGAGCAAGGGCTTACAAATGAGGCTGCTTAGAAGCGGCTACGAGTATCTGACAGGTTAAGAAAGTAGACTGTCTCTTACAGACTTCGCTGTTAAAAATACTCCAATGATGTATTTTTATAGGCAGGCAAGGAAAAAATGTCCGTAAATAGCTCTAGGAAGTTTGGCCAAAAACGTAAGTTGCCAGTAAAAATATTAAATTGACCATCATTAGAAATATTTCAAATTTAGTTAACACATAAAAGACAAAAATAGGAAGAAATTGAATTCTCGCAATATTTGTTTGTAGATTTGTCTGTTTCATTGTGTATTTTTCTACATTTTTCATTGTTTCTTCCACCATTTTCATAACCTATGATTTTCTTCATCCCCAATTTTATTTTTATTCATCATTGATCTAAATGTTTGTTTCTTTTCTGTTCCAAAGTGTGGGTTTTTTTTAACCTTATTCTGGAAACTTTCCCTTCTGCATTTCAAATCTTCACTGCCAGTCAATTTCTTTTTAAGGAAAAAATATTTAAATGGAATTTGGTGGGTTGGGAGGGAGCCCTTCACCTTTCTGACACCGGCAATCCACATCAATAAGATGTTTTGCATTCTGATATAGGCTTTCTTGAGTGCCAACTGTCGGCACTCAACCATGAACTATGACTTGGCAGCTAGGTTCTCTAATCCTAACTCAGGTTTGTGAAGTTTCACAATTTTTTCCCTTGAGAACAGCCAGTGCTGAGCTGGCACAATCCCACCAAGCACAGATCTCTGAAGAGTGCTCTACTCAAGTCTATGTAAGGAATATGGTACTTGGCCATGACACCTCTTCCTGATAAAATTGCCACCATTGTCGTGAGGAGGAGGCTCTTCAATCTCTCTCTGATCACCTTCCCCCCATTAGTTTGAGAAAGAGCTAAAAAGAAACTAAGCCTTCAGTTGACATTTCAGAATGACCATCGGATTCATGGTGACTTCTAACTTATTAAAAAAGATAAATATTTATGTCTGGGAAAAAAACAGTTCATTGGGCAGTAACTTAACTTGTTATAAGTTTTAAATTGAAAAGCTTCTTCATCAAAGTCTGATGTGTCTCAGCTTCTTCCCCTGATGAATTTAAGGAGAATCATTTTAGCCCTTCATTTCTGCCTCATTCGAGAAGGAAGCGAGGAACAGGACCACAGTTCAGAAGCAGGACCAGGTCTCAGCTGGAATCATCTCTCTGGTGTTTTTGAGTTTGGGAAGCTACCTCACTGTATTTTCCTTAGACACAGACAATATTCGCCCATGTCTTAATGTCTACATTCTTGTCCCCCCTAAAGAATGTGTCATCTATGCAACGTGCCATCTCTCTCTCACATTCCAATTGCCTTCATGCATCCGTGCTCACAGTTCTTCGCCCGTTACTACAACAGAGGTCATCTTAGCTAGCAATTTTAAAGACTACACTGCATTTTAACGTAAAATCACCCCTCTCAAAATTCTTCCAATAAATGACCCATGTCATTTCTTCTGATAACTCTGCCACTGAAAGCTACAAAAGAGGTTAAGGGTCACAAAAGGCTCCTTTTCCTGTTTTCCTCACGGCTATTGCAGTTTCAAATTCTTACTGGGAATTTCAATGTAAACAAGGAAGAGTTTGCAGTGACTCTTAATAACATGTTCCTCGAAATCTCTGAGCCTCATAAACATCTCTAGGGTACGTAGAGGTATGTAGAATGATCACAGCTGGATTTAATTTATTTCCCCCCACCTTTTTTTTTTCTGCCTAACTTAACAAGATTGAGGTTCAGGGACATGGAAAAATCGCCTTAGGATTTGAAAACACTGCTCAACCAACAACTACTCAGTTGAAGAAGATTATTATTTCACGCCTCACTGCCAATTATTTTGGAACACATTTGATAATTAAGAGTGAGCTGTATTAGTCTTCAAAACAAGTAAGGAAAAGTTACTGGTTTGCTTTTGGCAAAGTGTATTCATTTTATACAGATGACAAGAGGGAAAATAGTGAGGTTCTTCGGTGTGGCTTAGGTTCTTTATATTTGCCGTTGGCAAGTATACCAAGGGCTAATAAAGCTTTTTGGAATTTTAATTTCCCAAACACTGTCACATATAAACTGAAATGCTCTACTGGCTGATTAGAAAAATGGTATTGTCGGGCGTGAATGCTGCTTGTTTCACACGCAAAATGTTTCCAGCAAACAATGCTGGGAACTGAGCCAAGAAATGTCATTTCTCTCACTTCATACTTCCATAATAAGTCTCCATCCCCAAACGCTTGCCCCTGTTCCATCCTCTGACTAATCCACCCACTCCAAATCTTTCCTGTTTACACTGTAAAAGAATGGTATTTTAAAAACCTTACCCCTGAGCAAATGTACCCAGCAGAAAGCCTGGCACACAGGGACGTGTCATAAATGCCACTTTGAAAATCTTTTAAAATCGGTATCCCTTTATGTATTGCATAGTTCATGAAGAGAAAGAACTCGAGGCTAAACCCAGCAACCGACTCTCCTGCACGGAAGTGCCAATGTCAGGGAGCACTGGAGCCTGAACGCAAGCAAGATGGACACTCTCAGAGACTTACCTCATTTTGCATGTAGGTTATTCAGTCGCTAATGCACTGAATCAGTCTCAGCATTTCAGAAAGTCTGGTCCTGATTTGGCAGAACCTTTGATTTTCCTTATTTTGTGAAATTGCTCCTCCCCTTGAATATTGAACTTTGAAGAGACGTTACTAGGCATCAGCAAGAGTTTATTTCTGAAATCCGAATAAAAAATAAGACAGTAGGTGATGATTTGTGGCCATTTCCCTTATGTCAACAAACTGCGCTTGACTAAGATGTCCAGAAACATCTTTAAGTGACAATACCTGCAAAAAGTCAATGCAGAGTTTATTTTCCTTTCTTCCCATTGTGGGAATTTTAGAAACCGTCGTGTCTTTTTGAAAGAGTCTTCATGCAGCTCTTCATAAATTAAGAATTGTTTGAAGTCTCTTTAGAGGCATGGCAATGATGCAATTGAATTTTTTTCATTTTCCCTCCACTGAGGCAGCGATTCTCACCCTCTGGTTTCAGCAAACACTTAGAAAGATAGTCAAACAAATCCTGTCTGGTTTTCTATCTACAACCACCCCAGTTCCGCAAGATATGGCCATCATTGCATCAAGCTGCCCATGGCGAGCACAAACTTTGTTATATCAGTTTTGGTCCTTACCAATTCTTCCACTCCTGCCATCACATTTGACAGGTCTGTCAGTGTCCTGCCAGTAGCCATTATAAAACCGCAAAGTGACTGTTGACTGCCCCCAGTTACATTTGCCACCCTTCCCATTGTGGTTACCAGAGCTTGCCGGTTCTCTTTCCAGGCATCTCCTTGACGTACACCAATTTCCATTCAGAGCAGTTCCTTTTACAAGCCTTTGTAATTTACCACTTGACTATTATGATCGTTTGTTTTCTTGGCTTCTCTCTCCTTTAATCATCCTAAGTGCTATTTGTTTTACAGTAATATATATATATATATATATATAAACCAATTATAACTGGAGCCACAGTTAACAATAAATGTAAGGTATCATTATAGTACAATCTTATTTAGTAATTAACATCAACCCACCTTTGTTCTTATTCTCTAACACCCAACGCACCTGGGGGCAGGGCTTGTAAGGTGAGGTTTGGGCACTTAGCAGAAAGAACACTCCTGGGGTCGAGACAGTTCACTCAATAACACAGATCAGTGATAGAGCTGAGCCAGGAGGGAGTCCAGTCATGAGTCCGCTCCAAAAAAGGAGGCGACAAACACAAGTAGAGCATGGCATCAAAATCTGAGCTCAGGCTGCAGCAAAATCAAAGAGTAGGATAAAGTGAAAGTCAAACCATAGTACAGGGAAGGATGGGATGTTGTGGAAGAGAACACGACCAGCCTACCCATGTTGATACTCTCCACTTTGTAGCTCCTCTAGACCCTTGTTTCATCACCACTCACTCATCCTGGACACTCAAATCCAAGAATTTTGTTTCCCCCACCTCCTATCTTTCTCCCTTTCCCTCCTCTTCGTTATGTTGATCCACCAAGTTGTCTGGGTTTTTTTGTGTGTGTGTTTTTTTTTAAAGCTTTCTATTTGCTTTACCCATCCTCCTGACAAAACCCACAGTCCACTTTGGCAAATCTGTATCTCTTCTTAGATGGAGGGGAGGGAGAAGGATGGGAATCCTTGTTCCCCTAGAGCACAGTGGGAATTCTTGTCCTCATTGTACTTTAATAATGTCTTGAATTCTTCCCTAATTTTTTCAAGTCTTATATATTATGTCCTCAGTTGGACTACAGATTTTTTGAGAAAAAGGAACATGTCTTACTCTTCTTACTTTTCTCTATAGTCTGTTGTTGGCAAATAACCACTCGATGTTTCCTGATCACAGTAAACATAAAAGATGTTTGTGTTACGAATATGTCAATGTGTTTTAGAAGGGTTTTATTATATGTGCTACTGGACACTTAGGAGGAAAAACTTGGAGCAAGTGAAAAATTATGGGCTTATATATGAAACTGAAAAAATCAGGTGTAAAAGAAAGGAAAATACATAAAGAAATGATTTTTTCAAAAGAATTTCATTTCAATGAATTTTGTGTAATATAGTGCATTGTTGGGGGATTCCTACTATGTGCCAGTTTTTCCTCTAGGTGCTTTACATGGAATATCTCATTTACGCTTCACAACAATAATAGCGGTGTGAAACAGGGACTGTTATTATCCCTAATGTACTTACTAATCAAGAATCAGAAGCACACAGTTATCACTTGTCTAAAGTCATCCAGTGGCGGGCGGGGCAGCACGTGCCTGGGTGGCTCAGTCTGTTGGGTGCCTGCCTTCGGCTCCGGTCATGATCTCAGAGTCCTGGGATTGAGCCCCGCATCGGGTTCCCTGCTCTGCGGGAAGCCTGCTTCTCCGTCTCCTATTCCCCCTGCTTGTGTTCCCTCTCTCTGTGTGTTTCTCTCTGTCAAATAAATAAATAAAATCTTTAAAAAAAAATAAAGTCACCCAGGGAATAAGTTATGGAGACAGGATTCTAATACAGGTATTTTGACACTTAACCCATGTCATGACTTCCCCACTCTGCTACCATTTCAATGTGGAGGACATTTGAATGGAGAAAGTATAACCAACAACTCCCATCATCATACTTGTGATGGTTAATTTTATATGTCAGGTTGATGGGCCAAGGGCTGCCCAGATATTTGCTCAAACATTACTCTAGGTATTTCTGTGAGGATATTTTTGGATAAGGTTAACATTTAAACAGACAGAATAAAGCAGATTATCCTCACTAATGTGGATGGGCTTCATCTCATCATTTGAAGACCTGAATAGAACAAAAAAGCTGACCCTCACCCAGTAAGAAAATTCCTCCTGCCTGACTAGGACATCAGCTCTTTCTGGTCTCCCACCTACCAGCCTCCAGACAGGAACCACACCATTTGCTCTTCTGAGTCCCTAGCTTACCAACTCACCCTACAGATCTTGGGACTTATGTCTCCATAATAATGTGAGCCAATTCCTTATAATAAGTTCATATATATATGCGTGTGTGTGTGTGTGTGTGTGTGTGTCTTACTCTTATGAATATATAGGGACACATATACATTCACATACACACTACACACACCCACACCCACACACCCCCCCCACACACACACCTCCTATTGGTTCTGTTTCTCTGGACAATCTTGACTAATACAGTACTTCATCTATATGCTTCCATTGGGAATTGAGGTTATTTTTTGCGATCTTTGGATTTTCTCATGAGGAAAATGAGGAAACTGTTTTCATTATTATTCCTTTAACATGTAAAGACATTATTCACATTATTTTGTGTTGTAACTTAGCGCTTGAGATGAAAAGTCTTAAATGTTCACATGAATAGTAACTTTGAACTTTAATTTTCAAGTGATAACAAATACCTAGACGCTCAGAAACACATATTCATATTTCAATTTAGTCATATAATAAACACTCTAGACACCCAATTTTAGTACTTATCTGTTGCAACTTAAGTCTAGTAAAATGTGAAATAATTTAGGGTTTTTTAGTTGTCAATTTATTGTAGTCCATGTTCAGAGTAAAAGTTATTTTTTCACTCACTGTGTTCTTTCTCCAAAATATTCAATCTATTTACCTGTACCTTGACTTTGCTCTCAGTCTCAAATGGAAATACTGCACTGTTTTTCCTTCATAAGCAAGTCTCAACTACTCCCACATACTTTGTAGGTTTTATTTATAGGTTTGGTTACCACATGAGCTTTGGTAGCTTATTTTTCAAATTAGAAATCTTATACTTGGGAGATGCGCATTCATGCAGATAATCGATCAAATATATAATCTCACATTGAAATGGCATCTCCAGTTTCAACAACTGTGACTTAGTTCCTTAAACAGTTATTGCAAGATAATAGGCTCCTCCAATTGATAAGCATGTTTTGACATGAAACTTGTTTTTTTCATGGTTAGCATACTAAAATTAAATTAGATAAAAGACCAGTTATTTCCTTTATTTTATGGTCTCTTAAAAATTGCTATTTGGAACATGAAGACTCGAAAAATCCCAATCAAAAAATTAAAATAGAACTCCCCAGGAATATAAATTGCTTATGGTTTTCTAAAGTTTTTATTTCTCTAATACAATAATATTTATAAACCAGAAGCCTCATTAGCTCTTGATTACTCTCATCTTTGTGTTTCTTAAATTAAATCAAAGTAAAGCCTTGTCTTCTTAGATTTTGAAACCTTTCCTCATAACAGAAGGAGATCAAAGCAAAGGGATTGCTTGACAGTATAAAGTGGATGTTAATCCTAGAGTCAGTCAGTAGAATTGTTTTAATCATCTTAATGTCTGAAAAGGTAGAAAGAAAAAAAATCCTGTTTCTATACTAAACAGCAACATTCTGAACAGTTGGTTGGACCACCCTGGATTTATGACTTTTTAAATCTTACACTCACCTCTCCGAACTACCTTATAAAATTATAAACATATATAACTGATTAACTGATAGTTGAATATAGGTGAGATCTAGTTTTTTAAAATGTAATTATTAAAATTAAAATGTTTCCTGTTTAACTGATGAGTTATCTGAATGATTCCCCACTTATTTGGAGGGAGGGATAGCTACATAAATTAGATTAGACCCTTATTTAGCCTTGCTAATTATTGTGTACTGCAAAGGAATCAAAATTATATAATTTTCTATTGTTACTGGTTGATTTACTATAGTATTTCAGTCTTTCCATATGTGAATTATAAGAAATTACTGATCAGTATTGAGGATACCATCTTCATTGTGTTCTAATGTTCTTTCAGTTGTAAATTTTTGTGATTTTTTTTTTAGATTTTATTTATTTGTCTGTCAGAGAGAGAGAGAGAGGGAGGGAGGGAGGGAGGGAGAGCATGAGCAGGGGAAGGGGCAGAGGGAGAAGCATATTCCACGCTGAACAAAGAGCCTGATGTGGGACTCGATCCCAGGACCCTGGGATCATGACCTGAGCGGAAGGCAGATGCTTATCTGACTGAGCCACCCAGGTGTCCCTCAAGATGTGATTCTTCTATAATTCATTCATATTCTCCCTTTCCCTTTCTTCCCAACCTCCCCTAAGGCCCCCAACCTACTCCCCACCCTCCCTACCCCTAGCAAAAAAAAAGCTACATCCTGAACTTTCCCTTTTCTTGAGAGCATATCTTTTCAAATCAGCATTTTCTTTCTGGTGTGGTTTGTTTACTTTATAACCTATGAAACTAAATTGTTTTTCATTTGCAAGTCCGAAGTAATAGCTAGATAAAAACTTTGCTTTTAAAAAAGATTTTACTTATTTATTTGAGAGAGAAAGAGAGAGATCATGAGCAAGGGGGAAGGGTTAGAGGGAAAAGCAGACTCCCGCTGAGCAGGGAGCCCTGGGATCGTGACCTGAGCTGAAGGCAGACGCTTAACCGACTGAGCCACCCAGGCGCCCCTAGATTTATAGCAACATTTTATTTATTTTTTTTAAAGATTTTATTTATTTATGTATTTATTAGGGAGAGAGAGAACGAGCAGGGAGGAGGGGCAGAGGGAGAGAGAGAGAGAAGCATACTCTCTGCTGAGCAGAGAGCCTGATGAGGGGCTCGATCCCAGAACCTGGAGATCATGACCTGAGCCGAAGGCAGACATTTAACCAACTGAGCCACCCATGCGCCCTTATAGAAACATTTTAAAACACCTCTGTGCATGTACGACTGTGCTCAGGATACAGCTATAATTTTTCTTCTAAGTTGCTTTGGGTGATATTCAGTATAAATAAGAGCAATCTCAATAATTACCCTAGTCCATCACCTTAGAATTGGATGCCTCCTCAAGTCACAGAGGAGTGGACCCAGTATTGAAAATGAAACTAGCATTTTACTGTGTGACGAATACGAACGGACAATATACTTGATTATTTAAAAAGTTGTTGTTGTTGTTTTTGTTTTTCTAATGTAGGAAAAGAGGCCCAGAATCAGAGATATGTGGAGCTCAACTGGAGAGATAGTTGGGGGAAATAGAGTTTAACTATAATCTAGTTTTCAAACATTCCCCAGGACTTTAATCTTAAAAACTTGGCACTTTGGCAGAAAATTTGTAAGTTAAGAGCCATTAGTAGTGTTATAATTTAAAGGTGAAGGCACAGAAAATACTTCCATTAGTAGTGTTATAATTTAAAGGTGAAGGCACAGAAAATACTTCCTCACTCTGGTTATCTCCTTTCTGACAAGATTAGGTGGGCCTTTGGGGCCTAAATAATCCTTTGCATTGAACCACAAGTCAGACTGTAAAACACAGGATGATGAACATATCTGAACTTTCCTCTTTATTTCAAAACTGTTGATACGTAGGCATTTTTATGGACAGGAGAATTTTATTTCTTTATTATTGATTACATCTAAAAGTAACCCTGTTATAACCTGTGTAGAAAATATTCTGGTAAATCTTCAGGAAGAAAGGATTAATAAGCAATTTTAAACTACGATTACTCTTCAGTGATGGCACATCTGAGTTATACCAGAAAACTTCTTAAACTATTAAGTACATTATACCAACAGTGTATAAGAGATGGAATAATAGTATTTGCTATTCTTCATTCTTACTGTGTCAGGCACTGAGCAAAGCATTCTGTATATAGTATCTTATGTAAGCTTTATAAAAATCTCTAAGGGAAGAGTTAATATTCCAATTGTACAGATGAGGAAACGATAACTTGGTCGCATAGTTAGTAAGTGGTTGATCAGGGACTCAAGCCAAGGTGGGCTTGGCTTCCAGGCCCATGTCTGCAAATTTTACCCTGCACAGCCTTCACACACTAACTGTTGTGAACATCAGTCTTAAAAAGACACATAAATAGCAGAAAGAACACAAACTTTTGTGTGGTTTGAAATCTATCTCATTTGTTAGTGAATGGCTGGAAAAGAACAAGGGAGGAGGGAAGGACAATGTATTAAGGAAACACTGGCCTAAGTACCAGCCAAATGCCCCCAAGTTAGTGCCTTTAACGTAATAATTTTTGCTTTTATTTTCTTGCTCACAAGAAGTCAAAACAGGGATTCCTGATAAACAGAGAGCTTTCCTGTAACATTTCCTGTAAGTGATAATTCAGTTCCTTCCTTTTCGTGGCTTTGCCATTTTCAGTATGTGACTTGTCAGGGCTCCCCAATGATGGGAAATCACAGTGGGCTGTGATCTGGAGGTTTGCAGGGTCCAGGCCTAGGAGTGCCATACATCTCCACTGCTCATTTTCCACCAGCAAACATTCAGTCACACTGTTACACACAGAACTCCAAGGCAGACCGAGAGATGGTCTAGGGATGTGATCTGAAAAAAAAAAGAAGAGTAGTTTGGTGCTATGGCTTGTTGTTCTGGACTTAAGCACCACAGAAAGATGAGCAGCAATCTGGTAGTGATAAAGAAAAACTACTGGCCACTCATACAGTTAAGCCAGCATTATCTTTAATTCTCTTTTCTCTACTTATTCTTATTAATGCTTTCCTCTTTCACAGCCTTTAATTTTTGTTTTTAGGTTTGAGAGGGAGCTGGAACAGCAACTTAAAAATAACAGAAACTAACCTGCCAACCTCTCAAAAATGAAGGTGAAATCAGGGCGTCTCGGTGGGGCTCAGTCAGTAATTGTCTGACTCTTGATTTCAGCTCAGGTCATGATCTCAGGGTCCTGGGATCCAACCCACATGGGGCTCTGTGCTCAGCAGGGAGTCCGCTTGAGGATTTTTCTTCCTCTACCCCTCCCCCTATGCATGATCTTTCTCTCTCTCTCTCAAATAAAAAAATAAATCTTTTTAAAAAATGAAGGTGAGGGGCACCTGGGTGGCTCAGTTGGTTAAATGACTGCCTTCCACTCCAGTCGTGATCCCAAGGGTTCTGGGATCGAGAGCCCCATGTCGGGCTCCCTGTTCAGCGGGGAGCCTGCTTCTCCCTCTCCCTCTGCCTGCCACTTCCCCTGCTTGTGCTCTCTCTCTCTCTCTCTGTCAAATAAATAAATAAAATCTTTAAAAAAAATTAAAAATAAAGGTGAAATAAATACATACTACACATAGTAAGATGGTAGATTTAAACCCAACTCAGCAATCCTACTTGATATTGACTCAAATGAGATAAAATGTTATGTCCACACAAAAACTGGTAAGCAAGTTTGCGAATTTTTTGTAAGTTTATATAAGTTATAAGCAACTCAAATATTCATCACCTTGTGAATGGATGAATAAAATACAGTAAATCCATACGATAAAATACAGCAAAAAGGAACAACCTACTTATACATGCAAAGACATGAATGAATTTCATTATTATGCTAAGGGGAAGAAGCCATCCACAAAAAAACTACATACCACATGATTCCATTTATATGAGGTTCTAGAAAAAGCAAAACAGCAGCAACAGGAAGTAGATCAGTGGTTGTCAGAAGCTACAGGGGCACGAAGAGGATTGACTACAAAGAGGTAATAAAGGAACTTTTGGGGAGTGAGGGAATTGTTCTATACCTTGATTGTGTGTATGGTTACAAAACTGTATACACTGAATTATACATTTAAAATTGTCCCTCAATAAAGTTGACATTAAAATGAATTAATAACTTGACAATCATATCTTTAAAAACAGCAAGTTGACATTACAAGTGAGCTAGTGGATACCCTTTTTTCTTTAGAATTTTATTTATTTGAGAGAGAGTGAGAGAGAGCATGAGTGGGGGGGAGGGGCAGAGGGAGAGTGAGCAGCAGATTCCCCATTGGGCAGGGATCCCGATGCGGGACTTGATCCCAGGACCCTGGGATCGTGACCTGAGCCAAAGGCAAACGCTTAACTGACTGAGCCACCCAGGTGCCCCGCTAGTGAATACCCTTGAAATAAGACCCAGTGTGGGGAGAAGGATAACTCATTGGGAGAATGTGAGGGGAGAAGATCGGTAGAATAACCCATGTTGCAGGAATCCTGGGACTGAGCGTATTAATAGAGGCCCTAATCCTCTCTCTATAGGTGTCTATTAAAATGTCCCTGAGAGTTTTGGCTACTTTCTTATCTAAACAGAAAAAGTGACTTTGTGACAGCCAATTTACTGATTTCATGGTGAAGGCATCAGGTAATAATGGCAAGTTGGAATACCCTTGTGTTTGCTACCTAGCTCCAAAGAGCAAACAAACAGGCCTCGTTTAGCTAATTGAGGCCAACTGGTTTGGGTCTTAAGCAGTCACTGGATTAGAACAGATGACAAATGCTTTTGAGATAGATGTGTATAAACCCTTTTAGAGCCTGAGGCAGAGCATATCATACTACATGTGGAGCAGCATAGGGCATAGCTAGGGAAAGAAAGCAAACTTTAAACCAAGGAACAAGTTGGTGTTAATGCCAAATGTAAAGTTAGAAGAGGGAGCTGAAGATGCACCTGTCCACTTCTAAGGTTCATTAATGGGTGTAGAAGCTGGATAGTTACAAAACCTCTCTAAGCAGGTAAATGCAGTTGATTTTCCTTTCTATCTGCTTACTATATAATCTCTCATTTAACTGCTTGGTTTTTATTAGTGTATTATTGGTATATTTAAATTAAAAAAATAAAAGTAATATATGAGTGAGATTTATAAGAAAATTTGAGGAAGCGCAGAAATGTATAAAAAAGAAAATTGAAAACATCTTTTCCCATTGCCCATGCCTATTGTCCTCTGGAAACATAATTCATGGTAAAGTGTCTTGATTTTTGTATAAATGTGACTTTATGCTGTAGCACCTAAGATTTTGAGATTTCTTTCTTTTTTTTTAAGATTTTATCTATTTATGAGAGAGAGAGAGCTCACATGCAAGCAAAGGGAGGGAGAGGACAAGCAGAGCACTGAGCCCAATATGGGGGCTCGATCCCACTATCTTGAGATCATGACCTGAGCCGAAATGAAGAATTAGACACTCAACCAATTGAGCCACCCAGGTTTCCCGAGATTTATTTCTAATTCTCATACATATTTATATCATCTAGCATCACTGATTTTTTTTTCCTCTAAAAACTTTGCTTTCCCATTTGCCTTGACCACTTTCCATTATCTCAGTTAGAGGCATACCATTCATGTATAGGCACAAGGCAAAATGTTAGGATCATTCTTGATTCCTTTTTTGCAAAACCATACTCCAAAGCCATCAACAAATATCTTCAGACTCACTCCCAAAATATTTGGAATGTTCCATAACTTATCACATCTACTACTACCACATCTAGAGTGAAGGCCCCATTTCTCTCCTAACTAGTTTCCCTGATTCCACTTCTACCTTTTTGAAGTCTGTGTCCATGGAATTATGTCCTACCCCTGCTAAAAACCATCCAGTGACTTTCTGGACACCGGACTGAAATCCAGACTTTTTCAGGCCTACAAACCTGATGTTTGGCCTTTGGCTACTTCTCTGATCTCATCTTGGCCTTCTCTCCCTCTAGTTTTCCTCCTTGCTGTTCTGAAAATAAATTCAATGCATTTCTTTCTGAAGATCTTTTGTGTTTGGTTGGTTTTTGCTTTTTATTCTCTCTGAAATGTTTTTCCTCAGAACTTTGTGTGGCTCACTCTATCACTCAGCAATCTGCTTAAATGTCACCTCCTCAAAAAGTCCTTCCTCTACAATATCACCCCATCCCATGAAAACATTAATCCCCTTATCCTACTTCTTGGTCTTTCTAGCATTTACCACCACTTGAAAATAATGTATATACCTATTTTATTGTCTATCAGACACACAAGTGTTTACTCCATGAGGGCATAGACTTAGTTTATTAATTATAATACTTACATCCCTAGAAGAGTACCTATTATAGAATAAGCACTAAGTATTTTTTGAATGAATGAAACTTCAGCCTATCTAGCTATTTAGATAGTTTAATGAAGAGCTTTCTACTTCATCGAACTGTGATTACCAAGCACAGATCAATTGGAGATATCTATTATTTTTCTCTTTGAGACTTGGGCAGAGCTAACCAAAAATAAATGAACTAAGTCCAGTACTGGTTTTTAATATGTTATTAATAACATAATACACTAGATTGGGTGATTAATTATGTGTTAGAATCTTTGCCTCAAAGTAGATAAAGAAAAAAAATAAAGAAAATAGTGTTGATGTTTGTGTATTTCAGAGACTATTTATTCTATTATTTTTAAATATACAATCTCATTTCTCAGGAAATCTTGACATATATCTCGCTGTGGAAGGTTAGGTCCATCAGTGTCAATCACACATTCATTTGCTCCAGACACTACACTGGCTTTCACAACTCTCCAGGGTTTCAGTGTTTTATATTAAGCTGCATCACTCTGATCCAGCTGGTTCTGGAACACAGCCAAAGCTATGGACATCTTCAAAGGCCTTTTTAAGATTGCAGGGTGGAACTGTGTTTCGAGAGTTTGTTTGCCTTCATGATGTAGATGATGAGCTTTCTAAACTTTGGACAGCATTGGTAATAGTTTCATCTATTTATATCAACAAGAATACACGATAGAACTAAGAAAGGAAAACTTTAATCATTTTTTACATTCCCCAATTTAAACAAATGAGATAACGAAATTCAAAAGCACTCCCAAGGTATCCCTCCCCCTTTCCCAGGATATGTAACAGCTTAATCCATTACTCTGGTCCTGTCATTCACTTGGCAAGATGATACTAGTCATCAAGTAAAACAGTCAGTTAAGGGAAATGTTTTACTCTGTTCATGGTTGCTAGTGAAATTAGATGATGTGGGGGTGGGGGCAGTGGCAGGAAGCAGAGAGAGAGAGAGAATCCCAGGCAGGCTCCACGCCCAGTGCAGAGCCAGACACAGGGCTCTATCTCACAACCCTGAGATCATGACCCTGAGATCATGACCTGAGCCAAAATCAAGAGTTGGATGCTTAACCGACTGAGCCACCCAGTCACCCCCAAATATAGATACTTTTAAAGTAAATTTAAGACTTCAGTCCAAATTATCTTCAAACCTGCATTAATGAAAAGATGTCTCCACTAGATGTTTCTTGCAGGTTTCACACACTCAAGTGGTACTTACTTTAAGGAAAACAATATAAATCTCAAATATGCTAGTAATTTAATCTAGTAATTAGATATTGATACGATATATAATATTTTGACAGGCTTGGATATGAAGGGACTAGGCCAGGAAGAATGGACTTACTAAAAACTAGGTTGTAAACTTTTGTCTTATGTTGACAATGTAATGAAATCTGTCTAAAGTAGCAATGGTGATGGTACTGGTGGGAAGCAAGTCTGATGCAGTGGAGAATCTGTGGGGATTACTCAGCATAAGCTTAAAAGTTAGTTTTTTAAAAGGACTATTTTCTGGATACAGTTATTATATTTGTGGAATTGTCAATTGATTCACATAAAAATTCATGTTATATTAGGTCTTACTAAAGCTAGATTCTCTTCTACTTATTCATTCCTCTCATTTGGTGGGAGGTCAGCTCAGATGTCTTCTCCAACTTATCTTTCTCATGGTATTGGCCTACGCAGACTGTTCTTTAAACTGGAACATGTTCTGGGATTTTGATGAAACTGTATAAGAAAACTAGGGGCTTCCCCCTGAGTTGGGCACATGATAGGCAAACCATAAGTCCCATTTTCCTTCGTCTTATATGCCATGCTGTCTAATTCCAAAATGATGCTTGCATCCAAGTTTGGATTCTATATCATATTGTCTCGTAGTTGCTAGAAAGAGCCATGAAATAAACAGAACATAGAGAAAAGCTTTTATCCTTGAGAATCTCTGTTACCACATGTATAGCTTTTCTTAAGAACTTGTTTGTGGAATGCCTGGCTGGTTCAGTTGGTAGAGCATGTGACTCTTGATTTTAGGGTTATGAGTTTGAGCCTCATGTTGGGTGTGGAACCTATTTAAAAAAAAAAAACTTTGTAACTTTTGAAGGAAATAAAAAGAAAAATTATTCTGTGAGTAGTGGAGTGGTAGAATTACAATGAAAAGATTCTTGGCAATGTTATTTTGAAGAAAGGAAATAATTCCCTACTAAAAACCCCTCAAATTTGGCCAAATAAATAGCTATTTTCCACCATTTGGCATATTATCTCTCTTTCAACAAGGTTCTATTGTTCTTCTCATCTCACAGTTTATAGAGATCAAGTAGTCAGGACACTTGAAATTCTAGGGTAGGCCTCAAAAGAAGGAATCAGGAATCGGTCCCAAGGAAAAAGGAAAGTTTAGGTTAGTTGATCCATGATTTTATTTTTTTGCTGTTTATTAAAGGACATATGGGCAAATATGAAAATGACTTCTTCCTCTATGTGAGTAAATGTAATTGTACTATATATTAATTTTATAAACCAATCACCATTGAGCTTTGAAAAAAAATTCATCACTTTAAATCATGATTCAACATAGAGATTTTTAAGTTAAATCCATACATATTTATTGAGCACTTACTATGTGGCAGATACGCTTTCTAAACTTTCTAAACTCCAGTGTCCTCATCTGTGTGATTAAAAACTGTAGCTACCTCATAGGGTTGTTTTGAGAATATGCATCTAAAACACCTAACCTAGTACATTGCACACAGTAGACACACAATAAAGAGGGCCATTATTATTTGTTATTCTTCTTAAATGCCTTAAAACAGATTCCAGAAACAAAAAGGGATGGCAGATATAAAAGCCATAGATCTTATAGCAGGCTGTGGTAATAAAAGATCCCCTTAAGCCAGATATGCAAACACATATGTGGTTACACTAAGAAACACATCCACTCACTTATTAAATAATTTAATGAACACTTACTATATGCCAATCACTGTGGTAAGTGCTGGGGATATATTCGTGAATAAGATAAACAAATTCTGCCCTCCTGGTGCTTATGGTCTAGAAGGCAACAATGACATTAAACAATAATTACTCAAATGCTCTATAATTACTATCATAACAAGAGCTATGAAGGAAAAGTGCCAGTGCTATAAAAGTCTAAATCCAGGGTGGTGGGGGTGGGTGGGTAGATAATTTAATTTGAACAGTCAGAGAAGGCTGCCCCAGGGAAATGACATTTAAGTGAGATCTAGAGTCAACAAGACAAATTGGTAGAGGTGGTGTTGATAGAACATAGTAAAGTAATTCAAAGGTATAAATAAAACCACAAAAAAGATCTCATTTCAGCCAAAGACGTTTTTACTTTAAAATAATAGAAGAACATTTCTAAAGGTCCTTATAGTTTGAAGCTATTATTATAGGGTTATTACCAGATTATTTGTCTCAATATGAAAATTAAGAAAATGTTATTTAGCAAAATACCCTTAAAAGAATCCATCTCTTACAAATTCAGGTGTTGTATGTATAAAAAGCTAGAATTACAAAATTGGTCTTGCTAAACTCCAGGCTTCTGAGGCATGAGGTAAACAGAAGTGGATAAGGTTTTATTTGCTTTGGGGAGTTTTTTATTTGTTTGTATTTTTAGGCATCGTTAAGTGGAAAGAACATTGAATCTGAGGTCAGGAGGTCTGAGTTCTATTTCTGACTGTTACTCACTCACTGGGGAGCCATAGGCAAAGCCTTCAAGCTACCGCTCCCTCTTCTGTAAAGAGGAGTATTGCTTACAAAAGCCCTGCATTGCAGAAGCTTAGCTGAGGAGCTCTGTTAGCTCAGGTCATGGCCTGATGGTATGGATTGGAGTCAGAGGATTCCTGAAACTTTTCTTCTTTCATCCAAACATCTGTTTGCTCCTCTGTTCTGGCTTTATGACAGTAAATGTCCAGACCTTAAGACTGAAAGGAGAGGGGCGCCTGGGTGGCTCAGTCGTTAAGTGTCTGCCTTTGGCTCAGGTCGTGATCCCAGGGTCCTGGGATGGAGCCTCGGATGGGGCTCCCTGCTCGGCGGGAAGCCTGCTTCTCCCTCTCCCACTCCCCCTGCTTGTGTTCCCTCTCAAGCTGTGTCTCTCTCTGTCACATAAATAAATCAAATCTTTAAAAAATAAGACTGAAAGGGGAGAAAAAGAAAAGAAAAGATCAGCAGCTTTTGGTAACAGTCATGGAACAAAAAACTGAGAGGAGCAAAAGTTAACTTGAGAGTGAAGAGGACAGTATGGGAATTGAATATTTATCACCTCACTTATGTGAGTCTTTTATCTTCTGGGTGGTGCTTGGGGTCCTGTTACTGGAAATAATGACACTACTGTGAGAATCAAGCAGACTGTTCTTATTTGCTCAGAGTTTTTCCTTCTTGCTTTTCTTCCTAAGGGACTTTCTGCCTTCTCCCAACCCATTCTCCTTTCTTTTTTGGCTTCCTTGTCTCCTTTCATTTGTTTTCCCTGCCACTCTTTTTCCCTGATCCTTTCATTTTCCCCTCTCTATTGCTTCACCCCACAAGGACACAATCATTAATTAAGACCCTTAATAACTGAAGCAAAAATGTATTGTAAGGGGCGTCTGGCTGGCTCAGTTGGTGGAGCATGAGACTCCTGGTCTCAGGTTTGTAAGTTCAGGCCCCACATTGGCTGTAGAGATTACTTAAAAATGAAATATTTTTTAAAAATGTCTTTTAATAAAAGCCTTAAAAATTATAAGCAGTTGTTATGACTACATAGTACAAAGCCAAAGCCACAAAGCCAGTCAACAAATATCATCCAAAGGTCACCGTTCATGTCACCCAATCCTATCTGCAAGATTTCCATTTGCAATAAAGTAATATCCTACCACTCACATGGTGGAATTTACAAGTTTTTAAGGGAAAAAATGTGAAGAATAGAAAGCATTGTATGTACGCTCTGTGTGTATGCCACTGAGCTAAAAATGTCATGCTCTGGTATCGTCAGATGATCTTATTGTCATTTTGCAGGTGGGCTCTTCTAAGAAATTACTTGTCAATCCATAACAGTTGTAAGTATATAGATAAAAAAATAAACACAGGCAAATAAATCTGAGGAAAAAAATAGAAGATTGCCTTAGATTTTGTGTAACTAACTAGGGAATTTTTTTTTTTTTGAAGGATGTAAAGTAGGATATATTAACTGTTTCAGTGAACACATTTTGTGAAGTGCCTTCCGTTTTAGCACTTTAAGTTTATCACATTTTGTTGACTTCTGACATTCCACTTTCCTAGATTATAGGAAAGATCTGTTTATGTAGTTTGTTTTAAAAATGTGCCAATGCCTGTACATTAACAAGATTTTTAAAAATACAACTGTATAAAACAATTTATTGGTCTTTTGGGGGTATCTGCTGTATCTCCAGTGTATTACAACTGAGCCATTAATCTTGTCGCTTCATCAACATTAACTGGTTCGTTTTCATGACACTGCTGAGGAATCAGCTGTTTCTGCAAAGGTTCAAGGGAAAGGCCTTTTGAGAAATGGGCAAGTTCCTTTTGTATATCTACAAAAGCTTTATTCACTCTGTTAACTTTTTCATCATTCACAATGTTTATCTTCTTAAGATTAGTGGTAACTGGTTTTGCTTTGTTTTTAGACTTAAAGTTTTTTTGGCTGGCTATATGAAATACATTCCTGGACTTCTGCCCTCTTAGTTTGTTCTTGGCCATTGTCTTCAATACCCTCGTGCAGCAACTCACGCTCCGACTGACACCATCTACACGCAGAAGATCTTCCCTAACTAGGGAATTTTTTAACTTGAAAACTAAAAAGTGAATTGTTTTCAGGGAAATTATTTATGCCCAACATTATCTTATATTTGTATAGAAGATAACCAAACATCATTATTTCAAAAATATTTTTATTTATTTGAGAGAGAGAGTGAGCACAAGAGAGAACATGAGTGGGGTGTGGGGGCACGGGGAGAAGCAGACTCTCTGCTGAGCAGGGAGCCCAACTCGGAACTCGATGCCAGGACCCTGGGATCATGATCTGAGCTGAAGGCAGACGCTTAACCAACTGAGTCACCCACGCGCCTAAACATCATTATTTCTGAGATGTTTCTGATACCTAAATGCTACAGCAAGGAAATTCCTCAGCATCCCCACTAATTTGTCACCACATGGTCTACTAGCCAACCATCTTGCAACACAGCGGCAGAGAAGGAAACTGCTCTTCGCAAATGCCAGAATCATAATGTGTTGGCAATTCATGAGGGTACACTGAAATGCTCTCCGATTTTATTTTTTTGGTTGGAATTGATTTTTAAGAATTCATATAATTAGCAGGCTGGTTGAGCAAGTCAAATTATTATGGATTTGCCCGGGTTAGAAATGAAGTCACTCAGAACAAATGAAGTCATGAAACCTGTCCCTGTTGCCGAACGCTTCTTACTATTCTTTTGTTACCTCATATGTGAGAGAGCTAATGAAACAGAAGTTCTAATCATATAATCTGAGAACTCCTGAAATTTTTTCACTTCTCAATTCTTTGATAAAGAAAAGAGAATATAGCAATAAATTGGTAGCATGGGCATGCACAAAAGAGAAACAAATCTATTTTGTTGATTTTATAAACAATAGAATCAACAAGCTTGGAAAAAGATGAAAAGAATTTCTTTTCTGGTGTGGGAAATCTAAGCAAGAACTTTGATTCTTTAGGAAGGCATCCCATAGAATTTGGTTAGTAGGCCAGTCTTTCTTTTAGCAATCCCAGAAAAAAAACCCCAAGAGTCCTTTCCCTGAAATCTGCAAAAATAGGACCAAAAATTATATTTTGTGTTTTGCCAGTATTCCAATCTAAATGACCTGAGGGATGGTAGAGAGCATACCCAGGAGTCCATGGTTTCCAAGTAGATTTCTTCCTAAACATCAGCCAGGGGCCTGGGAGTTTCCCTCAAAAAGGAAGACATTAATTTAAAAGCTACTTATGAAGGTAAACTCCAATATTAGAAATTAGATATCTTCATGGTGGAGTGTTTTAATGATTGGGAAAAAAAAGGAAATCAGGAGCTTTAACAAGGAAGAGTTTGGAACTAAGCTCTTGTTAGTGTTCTCCAACTGTGGCCTGAGAACAGTATGTTATGAGCATCCTACGTCACCTACTGAAGTGATCACCCAATGATTATCTGGTTATCCCAACTGAATGAGGTTCTCCTTAACTTCTTCCACCTCTTTTTACTCTGATTCTACTCCAGATAAGCAAACTTCTTACCTAAAATTTATTTTTCGACTGGACTTCCCTGGAAGTAAAATGATCTGAGTATTCCAGATTGCTTCACAAGTATCCTTTTTTAAATTTACAATAAACTTCTGGGTTTCTCATCAACTTCTAGTGAGCTTTATTTTTAGCATGAATGAGTCCCTGAGAGTCTGCCTATTCTGCAGTTGTACCAATAAAAATGAATTTCTGAATATGCTTGGTTTTAATTGATAGAGACTTCATAAAGAATAATTTGCTCTGAGAGTTTCAATCTGAAAAAAACCTGCCTAGTGTTCTCTTTCTAACCAACTCTTTAAGTGCAACATGACTGAACTAAAAACCACATCCTTCATTTAAACTGAATAACAGTTTGTGAACTCTTGTCATGTATAAAATTTATCTTTGTTTAAAGCTACGTATAAAACGTTAAGTTTATATATTAATGCTGATAATTATTGAGGCTTGATAATGGATACATTGGGAGTTCATTATAATATTCTTTCTGTAATAAAAAGTATGTTTGGGGCGCCTCGGTGGCTCAGTCAGTTAAACATCTGCCTTTGGCTCAGGTCAGGATCCCAGGGTCCTAGGACTGAGCCCCACATTGGGCTCCCTGCTCAGTGGGGAGCCTGCTTCTCCCTCTGCCCCTCCCCCCCTTTTGCTCTCTCTCTCTCAGATAAATAAATAAAGTCTTTAAAAAAGTGTACGTTTGAAATTTCTTAATAAAAAGTACAGCAAAAAATTAAAAAATATCAGGAGATTTCAAAACCATCTTCAAAGAACGTTCTAAAATTGAGGTAATGTGATTTGTTCTCTGCCTGGATTTTCAGTGTTATTTGTCTCCACAACAAGCAAAACTTTAGCTCAAGTTACTCAGGCAATGCTATCAGGTGTCCGCCAGCTCTGCCGCTTGCTGTGGGCTGTTTCTTTGCCAGGAGGCACTATATTTGGATCTATGTGTGACGGTTGATACTTTGGCTCAAGTTGTAAGAACCAACTCATTTCTTTTCTAGGAGGGGATGATACTTGTTTGTCCCTGCTGATCATGTTGAAATATCTGTGAAATAGATAAGATTTTGATTTTCGTAGGGGTATTTCTGCCCTCTTGATAAAAAACCTACTGAAAGTTCTCTTTGTACCCCAAGGCCTCTGTCCCCTTGTATATGATAGGATCTCTTGGTCAAAATTTTTATATGCTCTGTTTTTGGGTCAGAAATACTTTAGTGTTACAGAGACTAGGTTCTGAAATGACAACACGTTGATTTAACTGTTATATAAACATAAGTATATATTTAATAATATAAAATTTAAAGTATTATAAATTTAATAAATAATATAATATAAACAGTATAAAATACTATTAAATATAAAAAAAGTCTATAAGAATTTTGTCAAGGAATCTGACCAGATAGATACAAAGAAAACAAGAAATGTCTTCATCTTTTTTCTCCTAAGGATTAAATCCTACATAGAAAGACTTATTGGCCTGATAAATTACATTTAACAAAATGTTCAGTTGATGTTAATTTAGGAAATGTGTCTCATTTACTTCAATGTGGTATTTGTTTTGCCCATTTTATCATAGTGCTTTTTGTTATATTAGTTTAACTGTTATGTTGAATGTGTTTGTTTAAAAATTTATCAAAATTGTCTTTTAATGTTTAATACTGCTTTGATTAAGACCACACTTACGTTTGATTAAGGTGTATCTATATCAGGTAGCTGGGTTAAATTAAAAAATAAAATAAAATCTAGGACAAATTTGACTACTGTATTTTTCAGATTTAATTTGGATGTTTGACTTTGTATTGATGGAACAACTATATATATATGTTCTCAAATTTTCCTTTCTAGAAGAAATTCATAGAGAAAACCAAATATTCTGTGGAGATTATAATTGGATTTTTTTCACATACTAAAAAATAAGTTACTATTATCAAGAGGTCTCATTCTGTAGGGACGGCTATGAAACTTAATAGAAATAATGGTTTCAGCTTAAAATATTTGAAGAAAGTATTCTTTACTATCAGGTTTAGAGATTTATCTCTTAATCCTGAAATTACCTTTATTATGATCAATCTTTTTACTTTATTGTCACTTCCCTAATATTCCTTGTCATTTATGCAAAAACATAGAAATAGTCAAGGAAGTTTACGTCTTGAATGAGAACCACATTGGGCTGAATCCGACTTGCATGAAAAGAAAATTTCAGAGATATAAACTTCCATAATACACTCTGTAAAAGCAGCCACATTTCAGTTATGTACATGTACTCTATAGTCAAATTGTTAGGGTTCAAAGCCTGGTTCTGCCTGTATTAGTCAGATGTACAAATGTAAGTAAGATTAACTCTGTTCTTTCATTTCCTTGTCTGAAAATAATAGTACCTATCTCCTACAGTTGCTTTATACGTAAATCAATACGTACAAAGAATTCAGAAGAATATCTAGCTAGTAATGGCTATTATTCAAAATTTCAATTTGTTCCAAAGATATTTATGTGAATATGCGAATTTCCATAACAATATATGTGTGTATAACAGTGTTATGTGTGTTAGCACGTGCTAAAAATGCTACTCCTGATTTTCACTTCATTATAAAAGTAAAACGTTTTCGGGCACCTCGGTGGCTCAGTTGGTTAAGCAACTGCCTTCGGCTCAGGTCATGATCCGGGAGTCCCAGGATCGAGTCCCACATCGGGCTCCCTGCTCAGCAGGGAGTCTGCTTCTCCCTCTGACACTCTTCCCTCTCGTGCTCTCTGGCTCTCATTCTCTCTCTTTTAAAAAAAAAAAGTAAAATGTTTTCATAGAAAGTTTGGGAAGTACAAAAAGCAAATAGAAGCATAACAAAATTATACCAAGTTTCACCATCCAGAGGCAACTATCAATAATATTTATAACTACACTTTTTCCATGAATTTTTAAATGTAAGTTTTAGTGTCCTAAATAATAATATTTAAGTGGAAATGGGTGGATTTGTTATTTATACATAGCATACTGAAGTTACTTTGTTAAAGCTTTTAAATTCTGAGAAGAAGCAGACATCAAACTTTTGGCTAAAGTATTAAAAATATTAAAAATATTTTGTCATGTAAAATAATCAGATTATGAAAATATTGAAAGATTCCAGGTTCATATCTCATAGATTTAAAAAAAAAAAGGTCTATCTTACTTTCTTCATCAGTTAACCTCTATGCAACTGGCAGAAAGTGGCTTTGAGGAATTTCCCAGAATAACTTTATTCTGAAATTTAATGTCAATAGGTCTCTGCATATTATACAGGTTGGCAGAATTTGATATGATGTGTAAATTGGATATTATTAGTAGAATTCAGTTTAGTTTTTGTATATGTTATTGATCCATAGTCATTCCTTCATATTATTCCTTATCCTAAAACAATTCTATGATTTAATTAGATTTTTGATGAGTTGATTCATCATTCTTTGTATTACATCCCTTTACATTTTGGCTAGGAATGGCATACTTTACTGCATTCCACTGTGACTACACATGTGGATACCTTCCAATGAAAATATTAGTTTCATTGCTTTTCCCAGAGTGTGTAAACGGATTTTAAAAACACTTAGTGGAGGTACTGTCTTTTGGGTGGAGAGATTTTACTGTAAATAAAGCATGTTAAGATTAGATTTCCCCAAGGATCTTTCCAATCCAAAATACCACTTGTTTAAATGCCCTTATTTGTACACTAGGCTTGTTAATAATTATGTCTTCATAGCTCCACCATTGCTGGAGAGATACAAGGAAAAGCTTGAGAAATTCTAAACCCAGACAATGTGAAAGACTACCTAAAGGATCAGAAGAGATTACATCAGTAGTTTGGGACAAAACCATAAATTAAAGAAATTGATATTTAAAAAACAATTTAAAATTAATCTTGGGCTATTAAAAATTTATATTATTAATATATATAATATAAAATTTGTATTATCATGAAGTTAATCAATTAATGTGTGTGGGTTTTTTAAAAAGATTTTATTTATTTATTTGACAGAGAGAGAAACACAGCGAGAGAGGGAACACAAGCAGGGGCAGAGGGAGGGGGAGAAGCAGGCTTCCTGCAGAGCAGGGAGCCTGATGCGGGGCTCGATCACAGGACCCCGGGATCATGACCTGAGCTGAAGGCAGATGCTTAATGACTGAGCCACCCAGGTGCCCCAATTAATGTGGTTTTTAGAAACAAGTCTGTGTTGTTTTATTCTCGTTATAGTTGTAATAAATATTCTCTACAATTTGAAATACAGAATATTATAAAGTAAAAAATTAAGTTTCCCAATCCTACCTCCCAAAGATAACTCTGGTTATTTACCCTATATGCATAGACTAGGTCTAGTTTTAAGATGTATTTTGTTTGTGATTCAGAATAATCACCTTTGCTAGCTCTTTTAAAAATTGGTTAAAAGTTGACAATGAGGAAAGAAAGAACTTATTTCCAGATTTTAAGTGATGGTGGGTCATACCACACTGTAATCTAAAGGAAATGCTTCTAAAAATCCTAAAATGACTAAAAAGTCATCAATTTAAAAAAAATCACAAAAGCAAAAGTCATAATATTTTCACAAAAAGTGACTTTACTTTTAAAATTACATGTCAACAGAGTTTAGGGCATGATAGATGCTCAGTAAATAAGTGTGCATAACATTCTAATGATTTATGTGACAGTATTGATGATAAAAAGAATCACCAATAATGTATCAGTCAGGGTTTTGAAAAGGAAACAGATGGTACCCTTGGAGGTGTATAATTGACATACAATAACCTATTAGTATCAGGTGGATAGCAAAGTGACCAATATTGAAAATGTTTTTTTCTTTAAATTTATTTATTGTTATGTTAATCACCATACATTACATCATTAGTTTTTGATGTAGTGTTCCATGATTCATTGTTTGTGCATAACACCCAGTGCTCCATGCAGAATGTGCCCTCTTTAATACCCATCACCAGGCTAACCCATCCCCCTACCCTCCTCCCCTCTAGAACCCTCAGTTTGTTTTTCAGAGTCCATCATCTCTCATGGTTCATCTCCCCCTCCAATTCCCCCCTTTCATTCTTCCCCTCCTGCTATCTTCTTCTTTTTTTTTTCTTAACATATATTGCATTATTTGTTTCAGAGGTACAGATCTGTGATTCAACAGTCTTGCACAATTCACGGCGCTCACCATAGCACATACCCTCCCCAATGTCTATCACCCAGCCACCCTTGAAAATGTTTTAATAAAGGAACACTGAACAGAGGTGTGGGCAGATCTTTCTAATGAGCTCTCACAGCATACATCTAGATCTTCTCTCTTTACAGTTTCCTAAGTTCATTTAGATCAAATGTATAAGTCATCCTGATCATCCTGATTGAAAGATGGCAGGTTTTTTTCATTTGTCTTTTCTTAGTTTCTTGCTTCTCAACTCTTTTTACATCAAGCCAAGCTTAGGAATGGAGGAAAATGGATAAGCCTTCTTCCCAGCCTGCACTACCTCCCAGACTGAGAAGATTAATTTCTCGGCATAACCAACTAATTGGGAAGTTGTGCCCCAGGCCTATTTCTCATTTTCTTGATTTTCTTCAAATAACATTTTTCTTTGTATACCAAGCTTTTTCGATTATGTTCTATCTCCTCTCCAAAATCACATATTCTCTATCCTTTCTATCACCAACCAGATGCCTCAAAGAAATGACTTTGAGTAAACCATCAGACTGGCTAAAACTTGATCTTTTTTTTTCTAAGATTTTATTTATTTATTTGACAGACAGAGACACAGAGAGAGAGGGAACACAAGCAGGGGGAGTGGGAGAGGGAGAAGCAGGCTCCCCTCTGAGTAGGGAGCCTGATGCAGGGCTTGATCCCAGGACCCTTAAAGACCGAGCCACCCAGGGGCCCCTAAACCTTGATCTTATCATGAGGAATATTCCTTCCCTTCTGAAATCTGAAACTTGGAGCTCTCTGGTACTTTTTTCAGTGCCCTTACAATCCACCCTTTTTATTCATAAATTGGCTTTTTTTTTCTTACTAGAAACTGCCAGGGAAATGCATTGTCCCTTCAAAAATGTCTCCTCTCTCTTCAATATTAGTTATTAATACCACTCCCCAAAACCAGACTTGAAATCTTGAAGCAGTTTTAAAAAGTTTAAACTTTTTAACTTCTTCCTCGATACCCTATTTATTTACTCAATTGCATAGGCATCATGGATCTGCTCCCAGGGCGTTTCCCATCCATTTCTTTCTTTCTACTCTCTCTCTCTCTCTCTGCTTCTTTAGTGCTTGCCCCTCTTTCCAGCATCCTCTCCATTCTGGATTTTATTTTATTTTTATTTTTGGGGGGGAGGGGCAGAGAGCAAGGGAGAGAGAGAGAGAATCTTAAGCAGGCTCCAGCCCCAGTGCAAAGCCTAACGCAAGGCTCGATCTCACGAGCCTGAGATCATGACCTAAACTGAAATCAAGAGTCCAGTGCTTTACCAACTGAGTCACCCAGGCGCCCCCGCCCATTCTGGATTTTAAACATTAAATATTCATACCTCTGAGTGGTTTGTTTGCCTTTCAGGATTAGGACTTAAAAAAGTAACTTAGAGTAATGTAGGAACTTTTTAAAGACTGGCACTTTAGAGTTTATTCGGTGCAACCGTAAGAACTTGTCACAGCCATGCCATCTTGTAATTAAAAGTTTGTTATTTTTGAAGTACCGCAAGAGGATAATAAAATGTTAGAGCAAACATGTATTCACTTGGATAAATACTGGGTTTAGATGGAATATTCTTAAAAACTCTTCCTTCTAAATTAATCTTTTGATCTACTTTTTTTTCCTCTTGTGCACTGGTTATGATAAAGTGAAACTTTAAATATAGTTTCTTTTGTGGTGAGTTCCTTTGCTTAGCATGTAGAGTTAACAAGGCTAAGGACACTGGTCTGATTTCCTGATGAATCAGTTATCATCCTGCTTAGTCTGTAGTCACAGACTGTCCTTCAAATCATGGCCAACCATTTCATAAATGTTAGTGATGAATAAGACAGAGAAGGGGATTCAGAATGTCTTGGGAGCAATTCATTCTGAAACAAGTTAAGGCACATCCTCTACCAGAAATGGTTTAGTAATTTTGTCCTGTTTCATATACAAGTGATATACATACTCATAATAATATACAAGTATTTAATTTCCATAGTTTGTTGCAGATTGCATCTCTCTGGCTCCCAACAGTGTTAGCTGCTATAGTTTTCCATCTCCTTTCTCTGGTCTTTAAACTGGATGGCTTATTGAATTTACCAGAAGAAGTGTGTTGAGATGAAAAGGACACGGTTTTTGGAGTCAGATCTTGTGATCTACTTCTGTCACTCATTAGTTGTGTGCTCTTGGTTAAGTTTCTTCATCTCCACATTTCTGTTTCTTCTGAAAACATACCTACTTTATATGGTGGTAAGAATTTAAAAAGATAATGTCCGTAAGTCACGAAGAACTTAGTCCACATTGAATGCTCAAGTTCTCTACTTTTCTTTGTGATATGTAAATAAATGTAATCAATTGGTTTGGCAAGTTCGTATGGCTACCATTTATTCAACATCTACTTGGTGTCAAGCATGCTGCCAGGTGCTTTATATATATTATCTCTACTCCTCACAATAACCTCAAAAAGCTATTTATAATTATTTCTTAAGGATGAGGGAACTGAGATTAGTTGCTGCTGTCTGGGATGCATGGTTCTCACCTAAGTACATTATACAGTAAATTGGGGACAGAGGGATATTTCTAGGGAAGAGGTTTTCAAGCATTTTAGTTTAATAATTACCTGGAGTTGGGGAGGGAGTGTTTTTTAAAAAGCCAGATTCCTAGGGCCCACCTGCAAGGATCCTGGGTCTGGGTAGGGTCCAGGAAAACACAATTTGAACAAGCTGCGTATGTTATTTTGATGCAGCTGTTTTTCTGGAGGACACTTGGATAAATGTATCTGCATCATACCTTAATTTCGTTTTCTCATTCTTACCCTCCTTTAAACCACGAGAGGAGGAGGACCATTTAGAGGCCGGCTAGCACCTATATGCTAAAATATGAATTTGCTAAGGAAACAACACTCCTCTTACTCTCAGCTCTTCAAGGTGCTTACCCTCTGGTGAAATCTCCTTCTACCACCTGCAATTCTTGATGTCTTCATCAACCTTGTTGGTCTAGGTTCATTTTAACTGTCTCAACAATAAACATAAAGAGGAGCAGAGATGGGACCTTTACAGGCCATTGCCCTGTGGAACTGTCACAAACTGTAATTTCTTGCAACCTCAATTTTCTTAGCTATGAATGGGGATGACCTTTGTCTTATAAAGTTATTGTAAGGATTGCCACACTGGCACTTGGTAGGTATTTGTAAATGTCACTGTTATTATTTATTTAATTTTGAGGTGAGGTGTCAAACATGATAGCACATATTAATATTAATATAAATAATATGTTAATAATATATAAACATATATTAAAGTGCTCCAAGGGCACCTGGCTGGCTCTGTTGGTGGAGTGTAGGACTCTTAATCTCGAGGTTGTGGGTTCCTGCCCCACGTGGGGTGTAGAGATTACTTAAAAAAATAAAATCTTACAAAGAAATAAAGTACTCCAAAACCAGCTTTCACAATAGGAAACTTTTCCTTCCAACATAATCTTTTGGAGAATGTGATGAATGCTACGGAGCAGTGCCATCCATTGAAAATATAGTGCTAGTTACATAGGTAATTTTAAATATCTTAGTATGCACATAAAAAAGAAAATGGATGAAATTAATTTTATATATTTTATTCAAATATAAAAATCTTATTCCAACATGCAATTGATATAAAATTATTAATGAGGTATTTTACATCAAAATTTTCATCCTAAGACTTTGAAATTCAGAGTGCTTTTTTGAACTTCTATCACACCTCAGTTTAGGTAGTTAAGTTTTCAATGGGGAAGTGAAATGTAGTCCTACCCAAACAGTAAAGTTGTGTTTGACACAAATGCTACCCTGCTTCAGTTTTTAAATGTCAATTAAAAGTATATAAAACAAAAAATTCAGTGCCTTAGTCAAGTAGCCATATTTCAAACGTTCAAGAGCCACACATGGCTAGTGGCTACCGTTTTGGTCGGAGCAGTATTGGACTTTGTCCTCTAGAAGGCTGTTCTATACATCAAGGGGATTCATGGACCCCATGAAGTTCATCCTTGCTTTACACGCTCCTTGGTTAAAAATTGTCCTTTTCACTTTTTATAACCCAATTCACAGTTTTAAAAAGTCAACAAGTTACTTTCCATATATTCACTGCACATTATTTAAGTTTGTTTATGAATAAATTCCCTGGGATAAATCCAGCAACTTTACAGAAACTGAAGAGTGGGCTACTGATTTGTTGGACTTAGTAATGAGGATATACTGGTTGAACGGCTTTTGGCCCTTGCTCTCTATCACTGTCTTCTGGTATGACCACAGAATTTGACTTCTAGATATTCGGGTTACCGATTTTCACCTTCCTGACAAGCAAACTTCAGGGTCTGCCCTTCTCAGGGCACGAAAAGCTGTCTCCAAAAACCAGGCAGTAGTCGCTGGACTTGCATAACTAGGGATTTATCCAAAGCCCTCTTCTATTTTTAGCCAGAACAACTGCTTGCCAATTCAAAGTTTCTAGGGGAGAGAAATGCATCCATTACAAAACAGACACGAGGAGCATACCTTCGCCAGGTACTGCTCAAAAATCCCCTGACTACTGCCACCGAAACTCGGTAGCTCAATTGTTTTTCCTGCGCTGGCTTCAGCTCGCCTCAGCAAGCCCGCGCGCCTGACTCTTGCGTACCCTACTCCGCCCGCCTGGGGCAGCCCTGCCTGGCCGGGGGCGTGGCCGGGAGCGGAGGGGGGCGTGCCTCCGCCTGGGGGCGGGGTCGGGGAGTGCAAGCAGGCGGAAGTTCCCCGGGCTGTGGGGACGGCGCACGCACTCGGAATCACTTGTCAGCGCTCGTCTGAGGCAGAGGCAGCGCCTCGCCGGACTCGAGGTGAGTGACCGCCGGGCAGAGATGCGCGGCTCCTACAGCCCGAAGGGAGGAGGGGGAAAAGCGGTCTCCCTGCGCCCAGTGCGCGGAGGGAAGCCCGGCTGGGGAGCAGGAGGGGGCGCGCTTCGCGCGGGGACGGCTCCTCAGGTGCTTTCTGGAGCGGCGGAGGTGAGAGAGCCGCGTGGGAAGAGGAGCTCCCGGGAAAGGGCGGCGCGGGAGTGGGCGCAAGGCCAGAGGACGAGCACTGGAAGTTCCCGGAGCTCGGGTCGGCCGGGACGTGGCGCTCCCGGGCACCCCCGCAGCGACCCGCCGGCCAGCCAGCTGCCGGGAGTCGCCGGGCGTCGCCGGGCACCTACTTTGCCATCTGGGTACACCCACGTCCTGCAGGAACCTCTTTGGGGTGTAGGGAGCGGGACTAAACGGGAAAGGCGTGTTGTTTTTTTGTTGGCTTTCGCCCTACTGAGAAGTGTTTATTTCCCCCCCAGCTATTTAAAATTGTGTACCTGTTTGGGGAAACAGCCGTGCGACCAGAAATAAAGCTTGTTTAAAAAAATCTGTCATAATCTACAGATTTATTAATACTTGAGTACTTGTTGGGACTTTTGTAAGACTCCCTTCAGTGCATTTGACAATAAGTGGAAAAAGGAAGGGCGTCTGGACAGGGCAGAGCTAGGAAAGAAAATTCGTGGCTGCGTCGGGCAGGGCAGGTCTCGGGTGTGATCGCCAGATCCTATCCCAAGTCCGCCTTCCCGACCGTGGGGACGTCGGACCTGCCAGCCACGGAAATAGCCCGCTCCGGAGCCTTATTTGGCGAACAGGGCTAGGCGTGAACCTCTGCTGGAAAAATGTCTTGTCGACTGCTTTCATCATGTGCCTGTGGCTTTAGTTCTTCAGCTCTACTCCATTATCTCCCAATTTGGGGAAAAAGAGAATCTCAAGATACTGCTCGTTAATTTCAGACCCTTCTTGCCACTGAGTTCTCCTTTCCCTCTTCCCACTCACCGAAAAAGCCGGGATAGAAGTGTGGGAAATACCAAGCTTCCTTCCCAAATATTAAAGCGAAGACATTGTTTCTAGACTTTCCCTAAAAGAAAATCCCAAACCGTACGGAAGTCCAACATTTTCTTCGTGTTTAAAGCAGAATAGGCTGCTCACTATTTCCTGCTTCCTTAGGAGGAGTTTGGGCACTAAGAACCAGATGGGGGAGACCTGGAAAAAGCCAATAATAATACTGCCATTACTTAGGGATCAGAATGTCTTAAGGCAAACGAAGCTAGCAGAGGGAGAATACTAGAAATGAAATGACACTGGTTCTGTAGTGTGGCTGTGACCTTGCCAGTGCTAGAAATTTTAATAAGATAAATCGGGAAGGAAACTCCCAAGTAAAGGGAAGTTGTACGTACATGGCTTGATATATAAATTACATACATTTTCTTATAGGGAACAGTGGGTCCAGAGTAAGTTGAGCCTAACTCTCACATTGTTCTCTTGATACAGGTTAAAGATTAAAAAAGGAGGGGGCAGACTGCCTCGGAAATATCTGTTGGCTTTACACGCTTCTGATTTATATCATATAATACCGACGTCAGAACAATCTTTCTTTAGTAGTTCTATGAAAATCTTTTATTACAGTGGGAAAGCAATTAAATTATGTGTGGTTCTTAATTATCTTTCTGTTATTTGTTGTTCATGTGTACCTAACAGTTTGACTTCTGGCATGGCCAGTAGGTCTTTTTGGTGCCCTATGTGTATTACATCAGTACTGAATATGTATTACCATGCCAGTGGAAAAGCTCATCTCATTTTTGGTGCAGTACAGATTTTCACCGGTTTAATTTTTCTTTAAGGACCAGACTTGAAAGTTTTGCCTCATTTTCCCCTTATAAGAAGTTACATCTTCTGTTTGTTTTTAATGTGCCCAATGATTCACATACCTACATGTGCCAATATTAATTTGGTGTAATGGGATCAAAGTTTTGAATGGGTTAAAAAAATGGAAAAATATTTTAAGACAGGTAATAATATAAGGTGGTGATTTAGTCCAACAGCATAGATTTTCCAAGGAAGTGTGTCTTCAACAGTTTTCTTTTAAAATGTGGTTTTAAAATTATTAAATTATACATCCACTATATTTTTAATATTTTTAAAGGGGGGAAATAATATGTTTCTTTAACATTACATTTTAGAAAATATCCATTTCTCCCAATTTCTCCCACTACACATAATCAATCATACCGACCAATACAAAACTCAAAGTAAAACCATGAGAGTCATTATGAGTGCACTTACAGCAAAACAAAAAAGATAACACTGAAGTGCTGCTGCTTTTCTAAGGCTCCCGTTCCCTTTCATGCATTAAGATTCACCTTATATTCCTACCCCATTTGGTCATCTCACTCACTGTGTGGTTAATGCTCATTCTTTACTTTGCCTGATGTGGTGTGTGTATAAAACAAGAAGCAGGTTCTCACTGAAATATCACTGTGCTAGACTAGTGCCTATCATTGCCTGTCTAAAGGAAAAGTAAATATTGCTCTGTGTCGAAAATACCATGTCCCTATGAGAGGAAATACAAGTTGTAGTTGATGATTGGAGAGAATAGTTTTGTGTATTAAAAAACAACTTACTTTAAAAAAATTATGTATGTGGAATGAGAGTCTACAGATATGCAGTCCTTCCATATTGGAGAGTAGCTTAGAATTTAAGGACTCTTACCAACTGCAGGCTAAAGAATGCATGAGGTAGAGGGAAGGGGAAAATCATTTTGAATTAAACCTGAAATGAAATCTTGTTCTTTCTTCTCTGTATAGTGAAGTGTTGTAAAGTACTTTGAGTTAAAGTTTGTATGCAAGAAGCCACAAATTGTACTGTAGCAAGTTATAAAACTGATCAAGTGTCTAGAAATAGATGCTGATATGGAATTTTTAGATTATGGAAATTGGCATCAGTTTAGAAATTGTATATTAGCTCATAGATTCCTTTTCCTGAAAAGACTGCTGTCAGAACTTAATGTAGACTTATCCTCTGTATCTTCATCCCCCCGAACAAAATATTGAACATAATTTAGTTGAGTTTATATTAAATACTTTTAAATATGTGATAAGGCTTCAAATAAACATTTTGTTAACCATCTAATTTTCTTTCACAGTTTCTTTCATTTTCTGGGATTGGACTTTGAGCTATTAGAGCCATGAGCAACTACAGTGTGTCCTTGGTTGGCCCAGCTCCTTGGGGTTTCCGGCTGCAAGGTGGCAAGGATTTCAACATGCCTCTGACAATCTCTAGTGTAAGCAAACTTCACAGATTTTATTACAGATGTTCATTCAATGCTTAAGTCTTGGAAACCTCAGGGCTGAGTTGTTGAATTCTCTGGATAACCTGTACTTATTACAGTTGCTTATGGGATTTAATCTCAGCAAACTTAGTTATGTATAATAAAGGATGTGGAGGGGAGGGAATTTAACAAGGATAATCGATTTCAATTAAGCTTATTTTCAGTTTCCCCCATCTTATTAATCAAGAAATGGAAAGCATTTAACTAAGGGGCAGACTTCACATCTTTGAACTGTCACTCATTTGGGGAATCTGGACCTTAGTTTCTTCATATGTAATATTAGAAAGCTGCATAAGGGGATTTTCATTGTTCCTTTCAGCTCCAGAAGCTGTTAATTAAAAACTGTTGATCAATATCAAATAAAATCACTGTTTTTGGTGTTGTTTCCTCAGCTCACTTTCTGGTGAAGGTGATAGTCAACAGTAAAATTGCCAAAGGCTGCTTATCTTTGAAGAGGGATTGAGGGCTTGGATCTCCTAGATAGTTTATAAATAATTGAGATTTGGTTGTTTACCTCATTATGGATTTAGTTTGAATGTATTCTGTGTATACAGTTTGAGGATATATTTTCATGATGATGATTATGTTTTTTGAGGCTTGACTATGTGTCAAGCACCATTTCACTTTCTTCTTGCTATTAATTGCTTGTATAATGTTCCAGAGGGCTTTTTTTTTCATGGTCAAATAAATATGAATATCCACTCCCCTTTTACTTACATGATAGCATGTTATATATGTTGCTCTGTGTCCTTTTTTCTCAATAATTTATCATGGAAAACTTTCCCTCGAGGTTTTTTGTTTTTGTTTTTAACAACTATGTAGAATTCTCTTGTAGGGAAGTAGCATTTATTTAGCCAGTCTCCTGTGGAAAGGCATTTATATCATTTCCAGTATCGCTATTACAAACAGTGCTGTAGTGGATACCATATATACATAATTTTTTATGTATATGTATAAACACGTACAGTTGACTCGAACGATACAGATTTGAACTGTGCAGGTCCACTTACACAGGGATTTTTTTTCAATAAATATATATACAATTCTGTAAATGTATTTTCTCTTCCTTATGATTTTCTTTTTTCTTTTTTTTTTAGATTTATTTATTTATTTTAAAGAGCGTGCGAGAGAGAACACAGGCGGGCGTGGGGAGGGGCAGAGGGAAAGGAGAGAATCTCAGGCGGAATCCCCTCTGCATATGGAGCCTGATGCAGGGTTTGATCTCAAGACCCTGACATCATGACCTGAGCCAAAGTCAGGTTGATTTACTTAACATTTTCTTTTTTCTAGTTTACTGTATGGTAAAATACGGTATATATAACATACAAAATACGTGTTAATAGACTGTTTATGTTATCGGTAAGGTTTTCAGTGAACAGTAGGCTATTAGTATAGTTAAATTTTGGGGCAGTCAAAAGAAATACATGGATTTTTGACTGTATGGGGAAGTCAGTGCCCCAACCCTCATGCTGTTCAAGAGTCAACTGTATATGTGTGTGTGTATATATATATGTGTGTATATATATATGTATATATATATATACACACACACATGTATATGGACACATACATATACAGTTTCGATAGATTGTACCAATTTACACTTCTGCGCAATGCACAAAAATTCACAATGCACCTCCAATTCTCACCCCCTCAACAGCCTTGCCAGCAGACTTTTGGATTTTTGCCAGTTGCTTTGGGTGCATCATCTCATTTAATTCTCATGTCAACCTGTGAAACAGTGGTACTGTGCCCATTGTACAAAACTGTGCTATGAGCTCAAATGGCTGGTGTGGAAGAACTGGCTTTCAAGCATTTATGTTATGCTACTTCCCTAATGATAAATTTTATCTATAGATTGTTTCTTTAATTAGGTTTTTTTCTCTAATCAGGTATTTCGGAGGCTGTTTTAATTATACACATACATACACACACTGCTTCTTACTATATATACACACAACTTGATTTTGAAAGATTAAGTTTGTAACACATGAAAATCTCTGCTGAAATACAGCTAATCCCTGTTTACTAATGGAGTTTTCCTTGTTTCTTGGCTGTGGATTTTTTAAACAGTTAACTTTATTTTACTTTATTTTTGTTTATTTTATTATTTTTTTTAAAGATTTTATTTATTTGACAGAGAGAGACACAGCGAGAGAGGGAACACAAGCAGGGGGGGTGGGAGAGGGAGAAGCAGGCTTCCCGCTGAGCAGGGAGCCCCATGCGGGGCTTGATCCCAGGATCCTGGGATCATGACCTGAGCCGAAGGCAGACATTTAATGACTGAGCCACCCAGGCACCCCTATTTTATTTTATTTTTAAACAGTTAGCTTTAATTTACCACCAATTTCTGTCTTGATTCCAGTTAATCAGATTTTATAAGGAAATTCATAGATATAATCCGGCCTCTAAGTTTTAAGACTTCATGGTTGGGTGAAATTTAAAATGGAAAGCATCCATGTGAAAATGTGTCTTGTGATTTATTCCTGTTTGAACAAGGCAATATTTTTCTCTTACTGAAGGTCTTTTATGAAGAAAGGAATGATATTTTAGTATTGTCTTGTTTTTATGTTCTTTTAACATTATTTATATTAAGTTTGAATATCTTACTTTATAAATGGATTACAGAAGTTATTGTTTAGTTTAAAATGCATCCATTTTTGCTGGGGAAAAAGTCCAGAAACAAATTGACACTTAATGAAACAAACTAAAACATCACTTTGTTGTTTGGTAACAAAAATGCAAATGTAATGTGTAAATTTTGTGGTATCATGCCTT
The DNA here is from genome assembly GCF_003265705.2 of Callorhinus ursinus. Lineage (NCBI taxonomy): Eukaryota > Metazoa > Chordata > Mammalia > Carnivora > Otariidae > Callorhinus > Callorhinus ursinus. Next base: position 77,239,287 of record NW_027397066.1, read on the forward strand.
TAAAAGAGTTTTCTGTGCCTTAGTTCCCTGGCAGACAGTTTGAGGCCTAGCTCCATGTTGTGATGCTGATACAACAGAACACTGTGTACATACATATGTGCCCTCCCCTGGCACAGAAGAAATGCTTTCCTTGTGTAGACAGAGTGCTAATTAAAGGATTTTGAACATACTGATTAAAAGAGACTACGGTAACAAAGCTGCTGAGTTATTTCTGTTCTCTTACAAAAGTCTCTGCCATCTCCTGTGACCTTTTTGGGCCTTGTGCAGTGGGGCATGCAATTCATTCTGGACTGGAGAGGATGGGAAGGGGAGGGGAGGAGAGAAGGGAATGTTGGCTCAACTGTGCTGCTAGGCTGGTGGCTTTCATTGTAAGTTACTTTTAACCCCTTGTGTGTTTCAGTTCAGACATGCCTAGTAACATTGCCTAATAAAGATGTGTGCCTAATAACTAATTCATATTGTTGTAGTAAGAGTGGTAATGTCATGCCTCATCTTACTTATTTCTCTAGTTATATTTATTTTGCCTTAATTATGTAAAATCATCGGGATATATTTTTGTGGTCATTAATTGTTTAATAGTGTCAAGGAGTAATTAAAACTTGACAGCATGCCTTAAAACATATAATTTAGTAATTCTTTTATATTAATGTTATGTATGAAATTCTTAGCAGGGTCTGGCACATTGTATTCTCTTAGCTCTTATTTTTTTTACAACAATATTATATTAAAAAGAAAAAATATTTTGAGACTTGAAATATCAAATACCCCATAATTGTGGGTAATGTAGGAGTTATATTTTTTTACTTAAGAGTCTACTGGAATTGAAAAAGAAAAAAAAAAATCACAAGTTTGTGCTTAGCTGGGAAGCTGCATGTTTATGTTTAGAGTTCAAAAGCATCCAGTTTTTCCTCTGGTCAGGTATCGCTGTGTCGAACTCCATAGGGCTATTTACGTTCCCTTCTAACATTGGAACTCTGTGACAGCAAATGTATTTGTGATAAGTAGGCCATTGGCTGGGACTTGAACATTCTGTTTTCCTGAGATTTTGTTGTTACTAGCATGTGAATATGCTGGATATGACTTTGTGTATTAAAGCATGCAAACTGTATAATTTTTTTTTTTGCAAACTGTACAGTATTTAACATTTCACACAGATTTACCCATTATCTATAGTGTACAGATTTTACATTCTTTTTTAATAGGTGGGTTTCTAAGACAAAATTGGTAATTCCTGCAAACTTTTAAAAAGATCCTTAGATTACTGTGACTATATAATCACATGTCATTGTCTTCAGTTTCCTATTCTTAAAATGGAGTACTGGCTAACAGAGTTTGTAGGCTGCCTTTTTATGACCCTGTATTTATGGAATTGCCTTGAAGCCATGGAATGTGAGGATGGGTTTCATTGTAGCAGTGTGGGTTATTGGTCTTTGCCAGTATATTTTATAAGAAGAAATAGACTTTTTGCACAATTCAAGGCCATATTTTGGTAAGTTGATGTTCCTCATGATGGAATTACAGGAAGGATGATATATTTGTGAATAATATCTTTTAAGTATGGCATCCTAAAGTTGAAGTCTCTGTTGTGTGTTGTTTTCTGATTTATGATGTTAGAGTTTTTTCCTTAAAATGTTAGTATTTGAATTTCCTGAAGATGAGCTCCCAGTTCTCCATAAAACATCTACATTGTTTCTTTAGCAGATAAGAATGAGGCCAGATATTTTAATACAAATTAAATTAATATTAGTACAGATGATGATTTTGATTCTCAAGAGTTAGGAGAGGATTAGTTGTTACCAACTAGGACAAGATTTTAGTTGGATTTGAAAAGCAAAGGAAATTTACTATTTTCTGGAGTATGGAGCTTGGCTTGGGAGTGTAAGACAGAACAGAGAGAAGACAGCTGTGAAACATTTTGCCAAGAATTCATTTATTCAGCAATTATAGGAATACTTCCTAGAAACCATTTAAGAAGATACAAAGTATTGGGGGGTACAGAGGTTGGGGAGAAAAGAAATAAGTATAGTACTAGACATCGTCATAAGACCTATCACACAAGACATTTGATGAAATTACAAAGATACAGATAAGTGTTTCTCAGTTTCAGTGGGCTTTTGTATTCGTGGGGTTGGCTTCCTGCAGGAGAAATTAATTGAAATGATGCTGGAAGGATGAAATTTGAACACCTCAAAATCAACATTTCTCTGTGTTGGTTTTCAGTGCAAAGTGAAGATGGAGACTTTTCTTGCCATTGCTTGACTCTGAGCAAAGCTGTGAATATAGTTGAGTGATTCTCCAGTCAGGCCAGCTGCAGAGTTTCCCTCCTAGAGGAGGATAGAAAGACTTTCAGTCCTCTCAAGCTGAAATGGGAGAACCATCCTACCTTGAATAAATGGGCCCATTGTTAATTTTAAGCTGTTGAGTGTTTTCTTTTACATTCCCTTCCAACTACTCTGTCATTATGCCAAGTTGGAAAGTTAATGATATAGTTTGTATAACTACATAATGTATATTTCACATGTATGTTCATCTTCTGCTTTTAAAATATTAATTATCTTTTTTTGTGGGGCACAGAGACCTGTTTTTTCCTAAGTGGTGATTTTCTATCATTGTGGTCACAAGGATAAAGAATCTCAAGATAATTCTGAAGATGCTTTTCTGGATTGTTATTGGTAAAGAAATGAAAAATCTTATCAGTGTGTTTTGTTGTAAATTAGTAGTTTTAGAAAAGGGGGGCTTGATTTTTCAGATTTTAATGAATGTTGGGCATTTTTGAAAGATTGGGTGAAGTAAAAATAACTATTTTATTTTTTTAGAGAGAGATAAAGAGTGTGCATGTGTTGGGGGTGGGATGTGGAAAGGGCAGGGGGAGAGAGAGAATCTTAGGCAGGCTTCATGCCCAGCCCACTATGGAGCCAGATGCTAGGCTTGATCTCACAACCCTGAGATCATGACCTGAGCCAAAATCAAGGGTTGGACGCTTAACCGACTGAGCCACCCAGGTGCTCCCAGAATAACACTTTAAACCTAAGTAAAGGAGATTTTTACATAACTTGTTCACCTACTCACAAATTAGGGATAAAATCTACTTAAACTGAGAATATTGAAGACTGTGGACTTCAGTTATTTTTGAGAACTTTCAAGACAAAGAACTTTTATTTATGATAGTTGTTAGGTTGCAATGTGAATATACAGTTAACCAGTTGTCTTTGTCCAAAATATCCTCTTGGCAGCAGTTCTTATCCAGATTCCCATATACCATGAGATCAGTCATGGCCTTTTCACCCATTTACGACTGCATGGGGGAAAGAATCTGATAGGAGTTAGTTATTCTAGAAGCAAACATTGCTCTGGACAAAAAAGGTGTTGTTTCTTTGGTGTCTTATAAGGGATAATTATGTTTCAGTTTTAGTAGGTAGTAGTAGACCTTTATTTAAATTTTGAAATACAGAAATATTGACTATATAATATGAAATGTGACAGAATAAGACCCTAGCATATGTAATACTGATATATGTATGCATTTGCAAATAAATGACATAAGGGAATGAAAAGAGAAAAAAATTAGTTTAAGCAATTAAGGAGTAGTGACCATGGTGACCATTACCTTAGCTATTCCAGGGGCAGAGCCACTCTATAGATCTGTTGGGAATGCAGGTTTGGTGTTTAAATTGCGAAGTGGGAAAATCACTTTTCTAGCATAGATACTCTGTTTTTATTAAGGTTTTTTTGTTTTTGTTTTTGTTTTTTGTACTAAAATATTTATGAAAAGACAGCAGACAGAATTGAATGAGTAAAGTTAGGTTTGGAAGAATTTTTTATAACACTGTGAAATCATGTTCACTTCCCTATCTTTCCCCACCTTCTTTCTTTTCTTGTTTTACATAAGTGGAGTTATCTACCCTTCTGTAAATAACTAATTTCTTTTACAACTCATGTTGTTGCCGATTTTGTGTGATGATTACTGGAACAAAGTCCATCAACCTCTGGCATTTAGTACTCCTAGCAGGACTAGGTAGTTATAACACATGACCCTGATAGGCCTACATAGGGGGAGTGTAAAATGGACTGGGAAAGTTAACAGGAGGGAATGGAAAAGAGCACATTAGATGGAAGGAGAAAAGAGGCAATTTTAAAAAGGCCTCAGTGAGAGCACTTACATACTGGGTCACATTTGGTACTCAGTCTTTTTAACCTTTCACCTTACCTGCTTTTAAAGTTTGGTTAATTTATGCTTCTTTTTAGGTAATACATTCATATGGTTTGAAATTCCAAAGGTATAATAGCATATAAAGGAGAGTCTCCTGTTGTCCTGCCATTCATTTCTTCTTCCTGGAAGCAACCAGTTAGCAGTTTCTTGTGTATAGTTTCAGAGATAATTTATACGGATATATGCATATACATATATATTCTTATCAATCCCCTTTTCAACACAAACAGCATCCTTAAAAACTATACTTTTTTTTGGCATTTTGTTTTCTTCACTTAACCCCAAATCAGTAAATACATCTCCATTCTTTTTATATAGGTGCATTGTTTGGATTTATCATAATTTATTCAACTGGTTTTACTGATACTGCAGTGTAATTTTTGGATTTATGTATATGGCATACATATGAACATATCTGTCAGATAAATTCCTAGAAATGGAATTGCCGAGTCAAAGGGTTATATACATTTATAATTTTGATTGATATTGCCAGCTATCTCTATTGCGACACTCCTACCCACAGTATAAGAATGCTGGTTTCCTCATACCGGCGCTAGCACACATTTCAACAGACTTTGGTCTTTTCTAATCAGTTGGGCCTATTTCCACTTTTCCACTTTTCTCCTTTTTTTAAAAAATTTTTATTTATTTATTTGACAGAGAGAGACACAGCAAGAGAGGGGACACAAGCAGGGGGAGCGGGAGAGGGAGAAGCAGGCCTCCCGCGGACCAGGGAGCCCGATGTGGGGCTTGATCCCTGAATCATGACCTGAGTCAAAGGCAGACGCTTAACGACTGAGCCACCCAGACACCCCCACTTTTCTCCTTTTTATAGGACTTAATCACAAGTAGTCCACTGAGGATTTTCTGTTTTTAAGTGGTTCATTTTTCCCATTTTGCATAGGAACATATGAAATAAAAATGTCCTGCTCTTCTATAAATGATACCATTAATTTCTGGGGATGATGTTCTTTGAATTTTTTCATTCAGAGTTTTGATTAATAGTTACTTTTGTAATTTATTTCCTGATTCTTTTTTTTTAAAGTTTATTTCCTATTTTTAAGCCGATTTCCTCTCAATGTTAACATATTACTTCCAATTACATGTGAAAGATTTTGTTTGTCTTTTGTTGAACGGTTTTTGGCATATTGCCCTGTCATAGACTTTCTGAAAAATTTAAGCAAATCACATTTAATAGAATCAAGGTTGTAACTTTCAGAGTTTCTCCTGGAGCCTGATATATTGTGGGATTTCACATCCTCTCTAACTCACTTTAAATGATGTGACAGGGAGACTGACCATTATGAACTGTTCAGTATGGCCCTGGGACATAGTAAAATTCACCCCTAGGAAACTCATTGTGTTTTCATTATCAACCTTTATTAGCCAGTGGAGCTTAACTGAAGTGTTTGGTGTTCCATAACATAGTGAATCAGGCATCATGAAGGCATACTAACGCGTGACATAATGTATTTCTTCATTTTACCCAGGTTTGAGCAGCAGAGTGTGTGTGGTGGTAACCTTGGTGACAAAAAGAGTAAGGATGCCAGGGATGTTTGTGTTTTATGTGGTTAAAGGGGAAATGTGGAATTTCCCTTTAGTGTGTTGCTGTAAAAATTTTTTTTAAAAGATTTTATTTATTTATTAGAGAGCAAGAGAGAGCATAGTGGGGAGTAGAGGGTGAAGCAGGCTCCCCGCGAGCAGGGAGCCTGATGCGGGGCTCAATCCCAGGACCCTGGAATCATGACCTGAGCCGGAGGCAGGCACCCAACTGACTGAGCCACACAGGCACCCCTCAAATTTTTAAATATGATGAGAAGAGGGGCGCCTAGCTGGCGCAGTTGGTGGAGCATGCGACTCTTGATCTGAGGGTTGTGGGTTTGAGCCCCATGTTGAGTATAGAGATTACATAAAAATAAAATCTTTTTTTTTTAAAGATTTTATTTATTTAGCGATGCCTTTTTTTTTTTTAAAGATTTTATTTATTTGTCAGAGAGAGAGAGTGAGCATGAGCATGGGGGAGGGCAGAGGGAGAAGCAGACTCCTTGCTAAGCAGGGAACCAGATGTGGGGCTCAATCTCAGGACCCTGGGATCATGATGTGAGCTGAAGGCAGACAAGTAACTGACTGAGCCACCCAGGTGCCCCACTTAAAAATAAAATCTTAAAAAAATATATGATGAGAAGAGTTTGGAACTCGCTAAGAATTTACACCATTTGTTATTTGAATTCTGTGATTTGTTAAACTTTTTTTTTTCAGGATCCAAAAATTGATTTAGCAATGGCTGTTGTTCTTCATAGTTGTCTTGCGTAAATTTTGATTTACTAAAATTTTATTTTAATGACATTAACAATTGGATGCCATTTACTATTCATTCTATCAAGGATTTAAGTGTTATGATTTGGTTCTGTTGAGGATCCAATAATTATCCTAGTATTTCACAAATGATTTCTGAGATTTTAACTTTTATAGATGGTAAAATTAAAAAATTTAGTAGGGTTGTATAATGCTAGCCAGAGGAGGTTGTGGATATGTTCTGAAAGTATCTTTCTTCTTGAGAAAAGGTAGTGGAGGACAAATATCCTATAGAAAACAAATGCTTTGTCCCTTAACTAGGAACCTTTAAAGATGTTCTGGAGGAAGAAGTTTATACATATAGATACAAGTATTATTACACATGTAGTTTTCATGATTTTGGACATTCTCTTGGAGTATCTCTATGCTACTAACTTCTAAATATTCTACAAATAGTTCTCATCTTTTTATAGTAGGCATTTTTGTTTATATGTACCTCTATTCTGGAAGATTCTAGTTATTGGTATCCAATTCTCAGAGTGATACTTTGATATTTTAGTAGACACAGGTGTTTCCGAACTTTGTCAATGGCCTATTCCCCGCCACCACTTTTTTTTAAGATTTTGTTTACTTGTTTGACAGGGAGAGCACAAGCAAGGGGGTCGGCAGGCAGAAGGAGAGGGACAGGCAGACTCCTGGCCTAGCAGGGAGCCTGATGTGGGGCTCGATCCCAGGACCCTGGGATCATGATCTGAGCAGAAGGCAAATGCTGGCAGACTGAGCCACCCAGGTGCCCCAATGGGTTCATCCTCTTGTAGTTTGGTTCTTTCTATTCAGGCTGGTGGTTTGCCCAGGCAGGAATTCTAAAATCCTGCATTTAACATATTACTGCCCTATTTAAGAACTGTTAAGGGCTTCCTGTTACCTCTTGAATTATTGCTTGACTCCTCTGCCTGGCATTCAGGCTGCATATAAATGGACCCACTTAATACAATTGAGTTTATGGCACAAAGTGCCCATTTTGAACGGTAAAGTCCTTGGTTTCCTAATTTTTCGGGCTTACTACCTTAGTTTCTTCTTACCTTTAATCCTCTACCCATCCTTCAAGGCACATTCATATCCCAAGTGTTCTTTCAAATTTTTGACTACACCAACTTGCTTGGGTCTCCCTTCTTTCCTATATTAAATAATAATAATAATAGTAACATAAATACCCTAACATTTATTGAGCCCTTGTTATTGTCTAGACCCTGCTCCAAATGTTTTGCACATGTTCCATTATTTAATTTTCATTAACAGTCCTCTGAGAAAGTATGATTTTTAAAAGGAAGAGAGAAGTTAAATTACATGTCCAGAGTTACACAGCCAGTAATTGATCAAACCAGTCAAATTGAGTAGTCATAATGCTTTTAACCAGTATACTCTATTTTCTGGGAATAGATGACAATTTTCACTACTGACAGTCAAGTTTGTGTGTGTATTTCTTTTTTTTTTTTTTTTTAAGATTTTAAGTAATCTCTGTACCCAACCTGGGGCTCGCAGTCACAAGCCCAAGATCAAGAGTTGGATGCTCCACTGAGTGAGCCAGCCAGCCGCCCTTGTGTGTGTGTATTTCTTAAAGTGAGAATAAATGCTATAGAATAAAAGACTTGTATAGATGGGAATAACTGAGATTATTAAGAAAAAATATGACTGGTTTCCAAAGCAATTATCGAAATCACCTAAGAGATTTTAAAAATGTAGACTCCAGGCCCTAGACATTGAATTCAGGATGTTTAGGGATTCTCACATGCTGACTGGATGTTTCTCACCTACCATTGGTGTTCCATTTTGTACACAAATATTTGGGAACCATATATGGCTTTGCTTTTTTAAAAAACATTTTTATTCTGGATCTTTTGTTACTTAGATCATTTCAGCAAAAAGACTAAGGCTAAGTTACATGGGAACTGTCATTGACTAAATAATGTGACCGATCTAATTTTCCCCAACCACCAGTCTTTTCCCTTTTTTCAGAGTTCAGTCACCATAGGTCAAATCCTTTTTGTAAATAAATGACAATCAGGGTTTAGTTCTCTTTACAATGTTGTAAGTATCTTTGTGACAAAGATTTAGAGGGCTGAAGTTGGCATACTACATAAAATATTTTAACACTATAAGATTTAATAATGTTGAATTTATCAAAGACCTCTTTATGAATCTTTGACTATACTTGGTTTTACTTTACACCTCATTGCTAAACCAAATGATATGTTAAAAAGAACTAGTTACTGTTTTTTTAATCCCATGAACCAGAGAACAGTACACATTTTTGGTCTTCATACTAGGTTTCACAGCAGTATATTTAAGTGAGTAAAAGTACATTTAAATACGTTATATACTTTGTTAAATTGTGAACCACTCTCGTGGGGGTGGGGGTGGGGGGACTCTACAGCATGGGTCAAGATCATGCTAGAATTCCCAGTTTGTGTTCAGTAGCTATTGACTGATGATCATAATGATAATAGAGGACAAATGGGAAGCAGGGTTGCAATCGCAATCAAATTTCCTTAGATTTGTTTTGTTAATATACATAATTGATAGAATTAACGGGTGAAACATTTTGGTTTTCTTTGTTTTTAATTCTAGTCAGGGTTTAAGTTTCTAGGAAATGTCCCAGAGGTTACATCATACAATAACCCCCTGCCTCCCAAGATACAATCTTTCTTTGTGTCAGTCAGAATTTTTCTGTAAGTTTGACCCAACGGTTCTGCTTCTGTCTTTTAGCGTCATGTACAACAAAGGATAACCCTTTCTCACTTAACAGCCTTTCAGATAAGTGATTGAGTTGTATTTCCCTTTGAGTCTTGTGGATATTCTGTAGGAAGCCATTTCTTCAAATGTTTCTCTCATGATAGTTTGCCTCTCTTCACACCCTTGGGTATATGCTTTTAAAAGTTTTAAATGTCTCTTTATGTGTGACTCAGACCTGAACCTAACGCCTCAGATATATTAAGACCAATGCAAAAATATAGTTATTAAGTCAGGAAACTGATTTTTGTGTGACTGGATAGTGTAGGATTTAGACGCTGCACTGGGCAGTGGGCTTGATGGAAATGTCACTGTTTTCTCTGTACACTTTAGTATGGTTTGAAATTTTTACAATATGTATATCTTTTGTTTAAAAAGAGAAAGAAAACTGAAACTGGTCTATGCTTTGTACATATGTGAATTCAGGCCTGTCTGGACATATATGGAAGTTAGGAGAGTCTGAGAGGGGCAAGTGTTTGTGTATGGGTGTGTGCTGTTTGCTTGAAAGATCAAGAAACCTCATGGGAAGGAATTCAGGAAACAGATAATTGAGTGTATTCAAGCATAGTCCCTGGAGATTTTATTATTATTTTTAATTGTTATCTTTTGATAACAATTATGTTATATGCGACATGGGTAAATTCTTGGTAGAGCAGGGTATGTATGTCCTCTTGGTATCATCTTCTGGCACTGCCCTTCTCCTGAATGACTTGTGCCAGAGCCCTGATATGACAAGGTGTGAGTCAGCACATATTTATTGATCTCTTACTGTGTACTGGCCCTTGGGTATAGAGGGTGGTTCTCTATTTTCTGACATAAAGGCACATGGAACATGATATGAAATATCTGAAGGAGCTTAGAAGTAAGAGAGGACATTTATGTAATCAGATCTGGGAAGAGAGCACAGTAAGGTGCATTGAGCGTGTAGCCTGTGTCAGCATAGCAGGGAACTTCCAGACTAAGATTTGTAGAATCCATGGAGACACAGAAGTGGCAGTGGCAGAAACAATTTGCTATACCTACATCTGGGCATGGAGTCATTTGTTCATTATCATTGAGCACCTACTGTGTGCTCACTATCGACATAGGTATTGAAAATAGATAAGCAGACTATCTAGGCTAACAAATCTAGACTAGACCTTAGAGTCTAGTAAATGGGACTGATAGTTCAAAGTATATACATAAATAAGCAGTGTAATTTAACAAGGTGATATGCTAGGGAGTAATTGGGGGAGGAGGATGAGTGTCTGGAGGTAAGGTCTTTACCTTTAAATTGGGTGGTCAAGAGAGGCCCTTTTGACTGAGGAGGCAACGTTGATTTAAGAGTAAGGAGCCAGTGATGGGAAGAGCCAGGAGAAGAGCATAGCTGGCACAGAGAACGGCAAGTGCAAAGGCCTTGAAACAGGAAAGAACTTGGTGTGGTCAAGAAATAGAAAGGGTGCCAGTGTGGCAACAATGCTGTGAGCAAGGAGGAGAGCAGAGTGGGATGAGGGAAGTCTAGTGTCCGAATGAGAGACAAGGGTCAAGGTACTGAGGAGAATAAAACACTGGGAATAATCATGGGATAACTCCTGGGGATTTAAGAGGGATTCTGATTCCTTTGGATTAGAGATGAGCTAGAGAGTGTGGGTTATTATTAACTGTGATTTTACCATATCTACAAACTGGTGTGTTTTGTAAGTTGGTTTTGGTAAAAGTTTCTGGGAGAGAATTCAAAACAGTTTTTGAGCAAAGGAATGACTCTATAGACTTCTAAAGTGACTATTTGGAAGTAAAATACTCATTTTAATATGTTTGTTTTGAAAAGTTACTTACAGTTACAACATATACATTATTTTTTCCATTGTTATTTGCATGCTGATTATATTTTTGTTCTGTTTTGTATTCTTTTAAATTTTCCTTATAACTCTAAGAAGCAGCTTGTTGCCCAGATGGCTTCTGTTTTCATTTCCTTGTGATGTTATGACCTCTTCTACTTTAATACAGAAATGTTGCATACACACTAAGGAGTTGTTTACAAATTATGTTGGTAACACTTTTGTTAGAGTATGCCTCAGAGATAAAGTGAGTGTTAGGATGTTTATTCTAGGTCTATTATGTTGAACTGAAAAAGGTTTTAAAATGTGTCTATTTTTAAAAAGAATGCTTTAACCTGTTGGTTGGTTAGTGTACCCAATGCCAAAGGTTATGTTGTGACTTTTTTATTATCTTAACTGCAGGGAGTTTATAAGATTTAATGTTTTCATTTCTGAATCTTTCAGAGAGGTCGCTTGGATAGGGTTAACATCTAATAGGAGAAGCTGCCCATTGATACTTTAGTACACTCAGATTTTCATGCCTTAAACACATTGGTAATGGATAAAAGTGTCATCACTATCATATAGGTTTAAGTCTGCAGTAATAAATCATAATGCCTTGGTAAATGACACAACTTCAAACTTCATATTTAGGTCAGCTTTTTATAAATTCAGAGCAAGAATGAGTTTTCCTGTGAGTTTTGAGTTATATTTGCAAAATAATGCTTTACAACCAACTTATGAATTACCTATAGTACATTAATATGATAAATTAATACACTAGTATAAAAACTTATTTATATATATTTTTAAAGATTTATTTATTTTATATGTAGAGAGAGTGCATACATGGGGGGTGGAGGGGCGGAGGGAAAGGGAATGATAATCCCAAGCGGACTCCACGCTGAGTGTGAGCCCAACATGGGGCTCGATCCCATGACCCTGATCCTGACCTGAGCTGAAACCAAGAGTAGGATGCTTAACCAACTGAGCCACCCAGGCACCCCTAAAGCAAATTTTAGATGCAGTTTTCTTGATTTTAACTTAACATTTAAAGTAACCTAATAGTAATTAATTTCTAGCCTTAAGAAAACACTTTAGGCAATTACGATATAATAATGAATGGTCAAACATTTGTGAATATTGTATTACCAAAGCTAATATACTAGTATTGTGTTTTTATTGACCTTTTTTACAGTGATTTTTTTTTAGGGTTTATATTTTCTCCCAACATACCAGTTTAAGATTATATTTTTAGTGGACAATATTCTACATGCTGTTTATTGTAGTTATGGTAAGTACAGTTTCTGAAGCACAATGCCTGCATATGAGTCCTGGCTCTTAAATCTACCATATATATAATTTACCATATATATATATATAATTTACCATATATATATATATATATATGTATATATTTGGACAGTTTACTTAACTGTACCCCAGGTTCTTCATCTGCCAAATGGGGGTAAAATATTTACATCATAGCATTGTCAAGTGGAATAAATTAATACATGTTATGTGCCTGGCACATAGTAAGTACTTAGTGAAAGTTACCTAATAATAATAAAAGTTCTCTTACAATGGGGTGCCTGGTTGGCTTAATTGATGGAGCATGCGACTTTTGATCTTGGGGTTATAAGTTTGAGCCCCATGTTGGGTGTAGAGATTACTTAAAAATAATAAAGTCTTTAAAGAGAGGGAGGCAAACCAGAAAAAGACTATTAACTATAGAGAACAAACTAAGGGGAGGTGGGCAGGGGGATGGGCTAAATGGGTGATGGGTATTAAGGAAGGCACTTGTGGTGATGAGCACTGGGGGGTTGTATGTAAGTGGTGAATCACTAAATTCTACACCTGAAACCAATATTATGCTAGATGTTAACTAACTAGAATTTAAATAAGACCTGGAAGAATAAAAAATAAATGAAAAAATAAAAAAATAAAATTTTTAAATAGTTACTTTGTAGTAATACCAATAATATCTCATTGAAGCAGTTTTGACACCATTTTTGAAATAATATTTCTAGATCCATCACTTCTTTGATAATGTCATCTTCAAAATTCAATTTTGCTTTTCTTTTTTGAAGAAATTTTATATTTTTAAGGTTTTTATATTGAAATTTTTAGAAGCTGCCTTCACACACGGGTACACACACACACACACACCCGTGGTTTGAATTATTTCTTGAAGTATCTTATAAAAGGTGCATAATAAATATTTCTTGAATGAATGGGCCATTTCCTTTCCATCTGTCAGATCTTGCATAAACTCTCAAAGAGATCTAAAAGGAGGGTGGGTACTAGTCATACCTCCAATTAGACATTCTTTCTACTGTGATTACCATTCACTATGACTTTTTCTTTTTTTAAATTCTTTTGATTTTTAAAAATTTGTTTATTTAGTTAAATGAATTAGTTTTTTAAAAAAGATTTTATTTATTAGAGAGAGGTGTGCGCATGACTAGGGGGAGAGGGAGAAGCAGATTCCCCGCCCACCCGCCGAGCAGGAGCAGGGAGCTTGATGCGCAGCTCCATCCCAGGACCCTGGATCATGACCCAAGCCGAAGGCAGATACTTAACTGACTGAGCCACCCAGGTGCCCTCTTTTTAAAAAATTCTTATAAAGTGACATGATAAGCTATATTTCTGGTGAGAGGCAGTTGCTACTGGGGACAGTTTTTTTCTCCAGTGAGGGATAAATTTGACTATTAGAGAATATACAGGTGAAATGTAGACTACTCAAGACACAAGAAAGGTGTCTGCCATTTGTACTATCTCTTTCCTGGAGTTTTTGCAATTCAGCAGCCTTTCTGTGTAGGGCTCTGTGCTGCTTACCTTGCCATCTTACTTTTCTGGCCATAGCCACCTGGACCTGGGATGGGTGCCTCACCCAAATGTAGCCTTCTATAGACAAAGTTAGAAGATCTGTATGTGATTATACTATTTACAAGCTCTATGCATTGTATGAAATATACGATCTAACCGTCTGAACTTTAGCTGTACAACTGAATGTAGATCATTGCTGCTCATTCATTGGTTTATTTACTTATTCCATAAATATTTATTGAACATCTCTGTTCAATAAATGTTCTAGGCACTGTTCTAGGCACTGAGAATACAGCAGTGTGAAAAAAAGTCTGTGCTCTCTCAGACCTGTATTTTAGGGGAGAGAAGAAGAGACAATAAACAAATAAAAATAGTTGGTGATAAATAGTTTGGGGCAAAACAAAGGAGTGTAGGGAAGGGAGTGGTTGTTGAATGGGGGTCACTAATTTATAGAAGGTGAACAAGTAAGGCCTCACAGATAAGATGACATTTGAATGGAGGCTTGGGTGAAGTGCTCTTGGGAAAGAGCATTTTGGGCAAAGAGTAAAGACCCTGAGATGAGTGTTTGCTTGGCATGTTTGAGGAACAGCAAGACTTGAGTGGCTGGAATAGACTTAAGCAGGGAGAGTGGTAGATGATGATTTTAGAGGATTGAGGGTAGTTGTTTCCCAAGATTAATTTTTATTATTAATTTTAATTGTATTAAAATCTGTAGCAGTTTAATTGATAGGACAGAAGCACGTTGCCTTTAGATTAAATAAGAACTTGTTTTTTGATTGTTTTTGGAACACAGTACATAGTACTATGGTACACAGTAAATATTTTTTTTTGATCTGAAAAGTCTGCTGATTGCAATATATTTTATTTAGGCTTGATGTTAAGTTTTAATAATATTTGAGGTTTAAAAAAGTTGTAGATATTGGTATTTGTATTCTTAGTATTGTTTAGTATTTGTAGCAAGAGTAACTGATTATAAATGAGAAGTGGGGTCAGATTACATATATATAGTTCAGTGATAATAACTTTTATGGAGTGGTGACTAATTGCCATCACCCTTCCACAATAATATTCACTTTGAAAGGTAAGGTGAAACAAAAAATTATTTTTGTCTTTACTCCAAGATTTTGTCTTTACCTGTATTTTTCAATTTCATAAGGAAATTGAGAAATTTTAGTATCTTTTGGGTAATCAGTAAAGTAACATGAAGATTATTAAAGGCATATTAATATGGAAAATGATTCAGTCTGTTTCGGGAATTTAAAAAAATATTTGAAGTTGCCTTTTAAGTTTTACTTTCAGAAACCCTTCCTGGCAAGTTTTGGTCTTATTACAGTGGACGATCATGAGGGGCACCTGGCTGGCTCAATTTGTAGAGTATGCAACTCTTGATCTCAGGGTCATGAGTTCAAGCCCCACGTTGGGTGGGGAGCCTACTTAAAAACAAACAAACAAAATAGTCGATAGGGGCTCCTGGGTGGCTCAGTCGTTAAGCATCTGCCTTCGGCTCAGGTCATGATCCCAGGGTTCTGGGATCGAGCCCCACATCGGGCTCCCTGCTGGGCGGGAAGCCTGCTTCTCCCTCTCCCATTCCCCCTGCTTGTGTTCCCTCTCTTGCTATGTCTCTCTCTCTGTCAAATAAATAAATAAAATCTTTAAAACAAACAACAAAAACCCAAAATAGTGGATAATCATGGAAATGTTTCATTTATACCTGGCAGGAATGACCTTTTTTTAAAGTCTGCTAACTTATCAGGTGAACTGGTAACCATAGTCCAATTGTCTTGGCTTTTGTTCTAGTCACTAGATTATAATTTTAAATGAAAGTAGTTAAATATTTTCGGGTGGGGGGACAGTTTTCCCAAAGAGTTTTTTTCATTTTTTTATCATCATTAAACCTTCATTCTTTTTAAGATTTAAGTTTTATTATTGCTAGACAGTTATCTAAGTTATCCCAATTAAGTTTCATAATAAAAAGGTTTTGTAATCAACTGTATGATATTTGCATCAGTGAAACCCCACCCTTTTTATTTGTCTGAGGGAGGGGCAAGAAACATTAGGAACAAAAATTTTCTCATCAAAGGAGGCTGTTATGTAAAGGACAAATTCTAATGGAGAACTACTTTATAAATTCAATCTAATGGTAAAGCTCTGAGTATAATACAGATGATTTACTTCTCTACAGTTGGTAACAATTTAAAACTTATTTTTCAATGATTTTTTGAAGCAAGTATTTTCTTAAATAAAATTTGGAAGTTGATTTATCAGGCTGTTTAAATAAGGTCTGTGCTTGTTTCATTTTTGATGATGTAGGTTTTTGTAAATGTAGTATACTTGAGTTTCATGGTCAAATTTGGCTTCCACCAGAAATGATGATGATTATTTGCATTGGGTTTTAATTTTTTTTTTTAAAGATTTTATTTATTTATTTTACAGGGAGAGGGACAGCGAGAGAGGGAACACAAGCAGGGGAGTGGGAGAGGGAGAAGCAGGCTCCCCACTGAGCAGGGAGCCCGATGTGGGGCTCAATCCCAGGGCCCTGGGATCATGACCTGAGCCGAAGGCAGACGCTTAACGACTGAGCCACCCAGGCGCCCCGGGTTTTAATTTTTTTTACTCTTACAAAGTGATAGTCTTTTAAAAAGGAAAACAAAAAATAAAAACCATTAGGAGAAAGTAGAATGGTGGTAACCATGGTTGGGGGGAGAGGGAAATGGGGAGTTGTTTAATGGGTATAAAGTTTCAGTTTTACAGTTTGAGAAAATTCTGGAACTCTGTTGCATAACAATGTGAATGTATCTACCACTACTGAACCTGTCACTTAAAAATGAGACGATTTAAAAAAAGGGGGGGGAAATAGCAGTATATTGAACTGTTGGATTTTTTTTAATTCATTACATAAATAGCATATACAGGACTAAAGAAATTGATGTGACTTTTGTTTGATCAACAGAAAATGATTTGTTTATAAACCCTTGTTATTTCTTTATAGGTATTACAAATACACATTTTTAAAAAAGACTTTTTCCCCTTGAAGTTGCCAGAGAAATTTTAATAGCATTTAGACAGGAATGAGTAGACAGCAGATTATTATAGACTTTTCCTTGAAATTGTGGAAACTAACTTTAACTTCAGGGATTGGTGTAGTTATGGTAACATGATTTCTTAACTAAACTGAAAGATTTACCAGGAAATAGCCTCTATATTTAAAGACAATGGAATGTTTGTCAGAATTGGCAAACTATATCCTAGTTCAGTAATTCTGATGCATTATAAATGTGCCTTCTCTTTAAACACACATACATCCCGCAAAAACTTGATATATATTGCTCCTAGCTCTTTTACACTTAACAGGTAACTCTTAAAGTTATACATATATCTAAACTAAAAGCAAAATGTCATAAATATGCCTACATATTTCTTTTTTTTAAATTTTTTATTGTTATGTTAATCACCATATATTACATAATTTGTTTTGGTGTAGTGTTCCATGATTCATTGTTTGTTCATAACACCCAGTGCTCCATGCAGAATGTGCCCTCTTTAATACCCATCACCAGGCTAACCCATCCCCCTACCCTCCTCCCCTCTAGAAACCTCAGTTTGTTTTTCAGAGTCCATCATCTCTCCTGGTTCGTCTCCCCCTGTGACTTACTCCCCTTCATTCTTCCTCTCCTGCTATCTTCTTCTTTTTTTTTTTTCTTAAAATATGTTGCGTTATTTGTTTCAGAAGTACAGATCTGTGATTCAACAGTCTTACACAATTCACAGCGCTCACAGTAGCACATATCTTCCCCAATGTCTATCACCCAGCCACCCCATCCCTCTGCCTACATGTTTCTTGGTATGAAGTATGGATGTACTTGTCAATATAGTAGTATTAACTGGTTAACTCAAGCCTGGTTCTTCACATTTCATGGTCAACATGCATACATAGCATACACATATATGAGGAAGCCAGTGTTATGTTTTACTTCTGGCCATCTGGAATCAGCTTCCTTGTTTCCTTTATAGTCTTGTAACACATTATTTCTAACTGGATGGTATTTATAATTCCAATATTTTGAACGTTTTACCTTGGGTGGGTAAGAGTGTCACTGTTTTTCAGGTAACCCAGTTCTCTCTTCCCACTTCTTTTTAATACAAGTAAGTGAATTTTGGCATGCAGTCTAGCCTGGAGATGCACTCTGTAACCTTACTGAACATTTTCTTTTTTTCTTTTTCTTATTATTTTTCTTATTATTTTTTTTAAATTCAATTAATTAACATATAATGTATTATTTGTTTCAGGCGTACAGGTCTGTGATTCATCAGCCTTATATAATACCCAGTGCTCATTACAACACATACCCTTCTCCGTGTCCATCACCCAGTTACCCCAACCCCCTACTCCCCCTGAATATTTTCTTGATTTATGTGTTTAAACATTCTTAAAGCATTAAAAGTGGCTTGTGTTATTTGAGAGACACTTCCTTTTTGTAATTGGCCTTTTTGATGTTTTCATGTTTATAGGGATTTTTTTAAATTGAAATTCGAGGGAAGAGAGTAAAACTGTGACTTTTAGTTTTTCATTTTAAAATGGTTTTTAAAAGTGTCCTGGACTAGGGCACCTGGGTGGCTCAGATGGTTGAGCGTCTGCCTTCGGTTCAGGTCGTGATCCCGGGGTCCTGGGATCGAGTCCCGCATCGGGCTCCCTGCTCAGCGGGAAGCCTGCTTCTCCCTCTGCCTCTCTCTCTCTCTCTCTCTCTCTCTCTGTCTCTCATGAATAAATAAATTAAAAAAAATCTTTAAAAAAAAAGTGTCCTGGACTAGATGAAATATAGTGAACAAAAAATTTAAGAAAATTTGACTTGTGGTTACATATATATTTGTAAAATTTTACTTTAGTATAGCTGTCTGTGAACCTCCTTAAAATCAATGGAACGTTATTAATCAAATGAATCTATCTTGTCATGGCTTGATTTTTGTGGTAAGTATACATTATTTAACTTCTGATAGCAAGTCAGCAAATAAAAAGTTAAAGATTACTATGCCCAGTAGAATATGGTTTAGTGTAGTATTACAGCCATACCAGGGAATAGTGAACTCAGTCTGGCTGGAAGTATTAGGCTATGAGCAGGAACATTAGGCCAGTGGTTGAAATTTATAGTATCAGTGATTTCTAGAGACAGTGGTAGTCTTTCATTTTGTAAAACACACCCAAACTGCTATTTCAGTACACTTTTCTTTGCTTTTTTCTTCTTTTTTTTTTTTTTTTTTTTTGTTTACATTTTTCTTACTCAATTTCTTTCCCATTATTGGCTGGTCAGAATGGTCCTTTAAGGGAGTTTGATGGGGGTCAATCTTTGTATATTGGATTGTTTTCAAGATAAACCATGATGAGAAGCTAAACCATTCTTATTCCATCTTATATTAAGGTATGGATAACATATAAATAAAACATTCTGTCATATCTTGTGGTGTTTTTCACATACAACCTTTTTATCTATTCTCATTCATATTGTCATCATTTTATGGTATTTGTCCTTTGATTCTGATTTTTTAATCTTGGCAGAAATATTCTGGCAGAAGTTCTTGTAAGAAGCTAATTTTTAAGCTTCTGAATAAAACTTTCCACTGCCTTTCACCAACTTTTGAATTTTTCTTGTTTCTGGAGAAAATGCCACTAGGCGGAGGGGGAAGAAGGGAAAAAGTTAAGTTTGGGAGGAGGCTAAAGCTAAAGCTCGTTTAATAGTAGGTTACTGAGTTAGCAGCCATGTTTTTATTGATTTCTTTAAAAACTTTTTTATTTGTCTTTAAAACTTTTTAAAACACTATTTTTATTTATTACAATGATGACTTTTTTAAATAAATGTGGGCCATAGAACACATATATTAGTGTTAAGTGAATCTGGATCATGGGTAATTCATATACCAAATTTTCTGTGTTTTGATGTCTGACCCTCCCCCCACCAAACATAAGGTTCAATAAACATTGCTTTGAATTACCAGCCTCTCCTACTGAAATCTCCCATTAACTCCTTGATTTGAGGAACTACATGAATCAGGGCCTAGTAAGGAAAACACCTGGAGTGTTTTAAATAGCAAATTTTAATACAAGGAATTTGTAAACAGGTTTTAGTTGAGAAGAGAAGCCCAGCAGGGAATGGGAGGGTAGTTTAAGAAATGAGCAACAGCAGGAGATTGCCATCTTTAGGACCAAGAGAAACAATGCAAAGATGTGGTGTTACCAGGGCTGTGGTATGGGGGTTGTGTGGCAGGAGCTAAAGACACAGAGAGGACGTGATCCAGAGGTGGGACCATGAAGGCATGGGCTCACTAACCAGAGGTAGAACTGCAGAAAAGATGTAGAAAGAGGAGAAGTATCAAGGCTTCTCTCCTAACCCCCAGGCCTCTAACACTGCCTCTCTTATTGGTGGGACCTATCCAGAAGCCAGAGCAAGGGAGCCTGGGGAATGTAGTTCCTTGCCATAGAGAGAGGGGCAAAGAAGGGCAGGGGATTGTTCTGAGAGCAAATAGACAAATGACCAGCATAGACAATACAAAAATACTGATTTTTTTTTCCCTTGAAAACTGCTAATATTAGTGCTTTCATAATCTAAGACACGCCTTCTCCTATGGCTCAGGATCCTTATATAAGTTGGAAATAATTATAGTGTTTATGGTTTTAGTTTTCAGGAACCCTTTATATTTAGTGGCATTAAACTGTAACTACATTTGCTGCATATATTTCTGCCAGTTTCTCTTCATTTTTGTTTATATATTTTTGATACACAGAAGTTTATCATTTTCATTTGTTCTTTTTCATTTTTTGTGTGTGTCTTCAAAGACTAGAAAGTCAGTTCCCTTAAGATACTTAATAACTATTCTGTCCTGTCATTTGCTTTTTCTAGGTTTTCAACATTTTTAAACTCTGTAATCCATCTGGAATTATTTTTGGTATGGAGTGATGTATTATTTTAATGCCAATTAAGGTAGTTTATTCCTTTTTTTAAAAAAGATTTATTTATGAGAGAGAGAGTGTGAGTGAGCGAGGTGGGGGGGGCAGGGAGAGGAGCTGACAGAGAGGGAGAGAATCCCAAGCAAACGGCCCGCTGAGTGCAGAGCCAGATGCAGGGCTCAATTTCACGACCTTGAGATCTTGACCTGAGCCAAAACCAAGAATTGGATGCTTAACCCACTGAGCTACCCAGGTGCCCTGGTAGTTTATTCCTTTTTAAAGATTATCTGTGCTTTGAGAATCTTGATCTTTTCTCTTTAAATTGCCTTGTCTATGCTGGATTTCTTTAAATTTGGTGGATATTGGGTCGCCTGGGTGCCTCAGTCATTAGCTTCTGCCTTTGGTTCAGGTCCTGATCCCAGGGTTCTGGGATGGAGCCCGGCATCAGGTTCCCTGCTTGGCAGGAAGCCTGCTTCTCCCTCTCCCATTCCCCCTGCTTGTGTTCCCTCTCTTGCTGTCTCTCTCTCTCTGTCAAATAAATAAAATCTTAAAAAAGGGGGGGAAAATTTGGTGTATATTGACCTATAGTAATATTCCAAATTTTATTTGAATTATTGTCCTTGCTAATTCCTTAATTTATTGACTAAAATGTACTTCTATTTTTAAACATGTTTGAAGTGACTATCCAAAGACATTTCACCTCCTTTTATTTATTTAAGATTCTATTTTTAAGTAATCTCTACATTGAATGTGGGTCTTGAACTTTCAGCCCTCCAGATCAAGTATCACATGCTCTATGGACTGAGCCAGCCAGGTGCACCACACCTTTTTTTTTTAACTTAAAAAGTCTTGGATGACATGTTGTGATTTAGGTTAATTTTAAGACCATCTGATATTAACTGACAGATAGCTGGAAGTTTAATATTGATACATGTGCCTCTATTAATTGCTTTTTTATGTGCAGGTCCACTAATGACTGTCATGATTTTTATTTTTTAGTTTAATTGTGGGGGAGTAGAATGTGTTGAGTAATGAGTGTCTAATGTGTTTTGAACTTGGCCTTTTTAAAATCAGTTACTGTAATTATATTAATCTGCTAACTGTGGTGTGGAACATTGTCTGAGTTTAGTAGGGAAGTAAAAGAGTATCAAAAGAAAGGCAAGGTTGATTACTTAATTATTAACTCCTTACCTTTTTTCTTGAGTTTATCGACTTATGATGAAGATGTTGGAACTCTGAAAATAAGTAGAGAGGGCATCACTTTTTATTTTATTTGCTTATGAAGTGTTTGTTATTATGACATGTTTGTGTAGTAACAGAATGGTAACTTAGCATTTTTTAAAAAACTGGGTTGTAAGGGAGGGTGGTTGAGGAAAGATGTATTTAAAATGCATTATTTATCAGAAAAGATTCTGAAAAACCAGCCCCTCATTTTTAGTTTTGGAGTAGAGACTTGTTTTCAGTTCTTTTCTCATCACAATTTTAAATTTTGGTGTAGCTGGTAATAATTTAAAACATTAATAAAATTTAAACTTTCTAATGTGGACGTTTACAACATTATAGAAGTAGAATAATATAATGAGCCCAATGTGTCAATCGCTGAGGTTAAACCATGTAGTCATTTTCATTTTATCTATACTTTAATTGACTTCTTCCCTTCACTTCTGGATTCTTGTGAAGCAAATTCGAGCTATCGTATTATTTCATCCAAATATTGTAGAATGTATTTCAAAAAGTGAGAATTTTTTTTTAAAGAACTAAAAAAATTTTTTTAAAGTAATTCTGCATCCAACATGGGGCTCAAACTTACAACCCTGAGATCAAGAGTCACATGCTCCACCGAACAAGGTACCCCACTAAGAATTCTTTTTTTTTAAAGATTTATTTATTTATTTACTTGAAAGAGAGAGAATGAGAGAGAGGGAGAGTACACGAGAGGGGGGAGGGTCAGAGGGAGAAGCAGACTCCCCGCTGAGCAGGGAATCTGATGCGGGACTCGATCCCGGGACTCCAGGATCATGACCTGAGCCAAAGGCAGTTGCTTAATCGACTGAGCCACCCAGGCGCCCAAGAATTCTTTTTAAAAACTTAAATACAGGGGCACCTGGGTGGCTCAGTCAATTAAGCATCTGCCTTCAGCTCAGGTCATGATCCCAGGGTCCCGGGATTGAGCTCTGTGTTGGGCTCCCTGCTCAGCAGGGAACCTGCTTCTCCCTCTCCCACTGCCTGCCCCTCCCCGTGCTTGTGCTCTCTCTCTCTCACTATCTCTCTCTGTCAAATAAATAAAACCTTAAAAAAATAAAAACATTATAGTGCTTTTATCACCCCTGAAAAGCTGATGACAATTTCCCAATATCAGCTCTTCAATATTCTCATTTTCCTGATTGTCATCCATAAGTATGTATTTATATTATAAGAATAATTATTTTTAACAATCTGTTTGAATCAGGATCCAGGTGAGGTCCATTTTTTAGGTTTAGGATTGGTTTAGAAATTTCTTAAATCCATTTTAATATAATTTCTATGATTATTTTTTCTTACAGTTTTTTGTTGAAGTGGGCCATTTGTGTCATATAAACATTTTTTTGAGGGATAAATTTATTATAGAAAAATAGTGCTGGGTCAACATAAGTGCTTTTCAGATTCATCTGTTGTTTACTATGTTCATGATTTTTGTCATATTCTGAATTTATTTGCTTACTGTTTTCATGACTCTTGCCCTGTTTTAAAACCAGAATTCATGCTTTATTCTCATTCTAGTTATTCACATTTATGGAATCATGGTTTTAATTTATATTTTATAATTTTTTATAAAATATAAATTTTTTATATTTTTCATTATATTTTAAAATACCTGTTAAGATGAATATAACTATTAAGATAAAACACTTCATCCATGTACCATCTAAAATCATCTTGAACCCCACACATTAGGAAACAATGCTTTAATATTAATGCCTCTGCGCCTTATTCCCTCTACTCACCTCCTGTGTTGAAATCTAATTAGTGACCCCAAGAGGGACCAACTTGAAACCTTACATAATTTCCTGCATGTCTCCCAAAACAAGGTATGTTCTGTGCGAATACTAGCACACTGCTAGTGAGGTGTGTTACCAATCTGAGATTATGGTCTAGCCAGCTCAGCATTTCTATCTTTCAGGTTCAAATTCCATTATGTGTGACATGTAATTTTACAGAGGAAGGGAAAAACTGCTTCTGGATTGTACTAAAATCTTCAGTTTCTTGTTGATGTATGGAGTTAAGTGATGGCTGAAAACATTTTTCTTTTTGTTGAATAGGATTTAACTTTAGGGAAAGTTTAATTTGAAGATTATAAATTAAGAAAACAGTGATAATTTTTTTAGTTTCTAAAAATATGTGGAGAGGGCATTTCAACAAAATAATTTAAATATGTGAACTTTGGGGAAAATAGAAGTTATTAATTTACTTTGTGTGGATCAATATATTTAACTAGGTTTTAAATATAAGGATTATCCTTGTTTATATATCAGAATAAATATGCTGTGAATAATTTACAAAGCTCGTTCTCATACATTTTTCATTGTATCTCATGTTATTCTACAAGGAGTTACTGTCCTCATTTTACAAAGTAGGAAGCTGAGGGAAGCCAGAGAAATCATGTGACTTGCCCAGAGACATATAGCTAGTCAGAAGAAATACTGAGAACCATGTAAAGATGTGTCTTATAGCACAGTGAAAAGGCACTGTATTTGAAATCTGATGTTCTGGATCTAGTGCTATTTATTAGCTAGGTTGTATACATTTAAATAATTTATTTCAAGTCACTAAGTGACAATCATCCTCATCATAAATTGGGATAAGTTGCTACAGAACTTTCTTGAGAATGAAAGTAGATAATGTGTAAGTGAAAGCAATATAAAATTTGAAAAAAAATACAAAGTAAGTTTTTTTGCAAGTTCATATTGTTTTATCCACCTTGGTAATAGAATATTTAATAAATACTTAGAAATAAGTATTCATTGCCTTAAAAAAAGTTTTTGTAGAAGTCTAAGTAATAAAACATTAAGTGGAGGTCATTCCTGTGTGTTTTCTAACACAGTTTGGTTTATGTAGAGTTCCTTTTTCTGTAATTGGGAATGTGTATTTCACACATTTGGTGATTTTCATAGGCTCTGAGGTTATAAAAATATTGAATAAGATATATTTCATTTCTTTGAAGAGATCACAGTCATGTGAGGGAAATAGACTTTTAAAAAACAAGTGAATGTCAGCAGAACATGGAGATGTTTTATTAGAGGATGGAAGAGTGAAAGTTTTGGGGAGAGATCAGTTATAATTGTACGATGTTATGTATCAGAGAAGACTGACATTCCTAATTTTTGTCTGGGCATGGGGAGGTTATGCCCATATGAGGCTGTTGGACAGTAAGTTGTCATGAGTGGTTTTGTTGAAGACTCATGTGATTTGTCAGATGACTAGATAAAAGTAGTTTAACTGAGGGCAAGGAGACATTCCCCTGCCAGGTGTATCTCTACTATTAAGAGGAGGGAAGAGTCATGAAGAAAAGGAGTGGAAGAGAAAAGAAGCTAATGTTTTAGGAACAGAGTCACAAGGTGAGTATCTCTAATGGGCCTCAGTTACTTGATAGAAGAACCAGAAGAAAGTACAAGTTTCTATTCTTGTCTGTTTGACAGTAGCCAAATTGTATTCCTGTCCTGTTCATCTATCCTTGCTAGTCTCCAGGTTTATTTCTCTTAGGCTTACCTGTTTAGTTATGTTAACATTCTAGGATTCTGAGTACAGTATCTTTCTCTTTGGTTGTGTGTTATTATTGCGCTAGAACGATGTCATCAAGTGATGTGATAGAGTATTCAATAAATAAAAACATTTGTTTCACACACTGCATGGCTAATGTAATATATATAGTATCCCCAGAGCCTGTGTATATATATATATATATATATATAGTTGGGAAATTAAATGGTTGAAGTGAGTGAACTAGTGTATACACCTTACGTTTAAGGAATAGTATCACCTCTAATGGCTTTTCTGTCTCTTAAAAAATGTAAATTATGTCATATCTGTGTGGTGAAAGGCCAGCAGATTATGAATCTGGACTAAGGATCAATAGGAGGTATCATAGGCCTCCTCAAGCTCAGGAAGGCAGAATTGGGGATCAGTGCTTCTTTGAGATCTCTTAGATTCACCTCTCAGATAAATCCTATACATCTAAGTTCTGCCACCATGGTATTAGTTATATTTCTTATATTCCAACCACTTAGTACAGAACTGTGGGTTACTATCTGTAAATACCTAGCTTAGTACTAGCATTTCTTTTCTTACAGTAGTCTTTATGTTTTTTTTTAATTTGGAAATATAACCAAGTAATAAAGGATACTATTAGATAAGAATCAGTTAGCTTTTGATAAATTAGGTAACGTTTCGTATGTGGCCTCTAGATAAAAATGGTATACTTACATATATTGTTAAGGCTCTAGGAGCTAAGAGAAAGCTCTTTGATGAGTAGGATATGTTGATATGTTAGACCTCATGGTAAGCTGTCTAGACCAAAATTTCACTATAGACTAAAATGCTGTGATGCTTTTTTACAAGAAATTTTTGTGTAACATACACTGCAGTTTGCCTCTCCAGTACTTTTCATCCTCTCTTTCCTTACTACACGTGCCCAGTTTTCTTTAGGGTGGCAGTGTGCCCAGCCAAGAGATTTGCCTTTGTAGACTCATGCAGTGCAGTCTAAGAGGATGTCTGCTAGGTTATATTTCTGTTTCCCTGAGTTGGGTCCTCCTCCTCTTTGTCAGGGAACTGAACCTAGTGCTTGAACTTTCTCCCATTTGTGACAGTTAAAAAGTAGATGAAATCTATGTATGCGGGTAGCTGAGGAGAAAGAATGAAAGAACCTGGGGCAGTGATGTCATTGCAGAGCTGCCTTGGACTGTCCACCTTTGCATGAAGAAAAGAATTTCTTTTTTATTAAAACCACTGTCGAGGGGCGCCTGGGTGGCTGAGTCAGTTAAGTGTCTGCTTTTGGCTCAGGTCATGGTCCCAGGACCCTGGGATTGAGCCCCGGTTTGGGCTCCCTGCCCAGCAGGCAGCCTCCTTCTCCCTGTCCACCCCTCGTGTGCTCTTTCATGCATGCACGCTCTCTCTCTCTCAAATAAATAAAATCTTTAAAAAAATAAAATAAAACCAACGTAGAAGGACTTCCTGGTATGTGCAGCTGATTATAATCCTAACTTCACTACATAAGAAACATCGTATCTCATACCAGTGTCTTTGTTACTAAAAGCTGTAGTACCTCCCAGATTCACATTTTGGCGATGAACTTCAGCCTTGTAGAACTTGACCAGCTGGGATGGAGAGGTTATCAGAAAACAGCATAATTTCAGTGTAATTTGAATATGATAGATATATCATCAAGAATCATGTGGTTCCCTTCCTGAACAGTAAGTTGAAGAAAACTTT
Source organism: Callorhinus ursinus (assembly GCF_003265705.2). Taxonomy (NCBI): domain Eukaryota; kingdom Metazoa; phylum Chordata; class Mammalia; order Carnivora; family Otariidae; genus Callorhinus; species Callorhinus ursinus. Next base: position 77,266,609 of record NW_027397066.1, read on the forward strand.
GGATCCAGATAAATTCCTGCAGTTTGTTTTCTGTGTGCTGTTTGCAGCTTTCTTATATATATATATAGTCACTAAAACATATGGCACATGGCACATATCCAAAAAGTCGCTTTTTCTCCTTGCTGATTTTAGCCTGCCTGTGCTCCCTTAAAAAAATTCGTTACGAATGGAGACTCCATTGTGTTTACTGGTCCCATGCTGCAAATGTTCAGGAATTGCTATATTGACTGTGCATAATGCGCGGGTCATTGCTACGGTGGGGTGGGAGTATTAGGCTTTCCTTTGGTTGCTTTGCAAATGAGCTGTGTGTGCTTCCCTAAGAAACTTCATGTGGTGTAGGGGAGTCTCTGGAATGGTGTTTCTTGGCCTACCTGTATCAGAATTATCTGGTGCTCTTAATAAAAATACACATTCCTGTGCCTCACTCAAGACTTATTGAATTAGAATCTCTACAGTAGAAAGTGGGAGTCTGTGTTTTTAACAAGTGTAGAAAGTGGGAGTCTGTGTTTTTAACAAGTGATGCAAGTGATTCAAGGACACAAATACTTGAGAAATAAAACTTTTCAGCCTTCCTAGATTCCTCCACCCTTCTACCCAAGTCCCTCAAGTTGGGTGTTTGTATTAAGATGCTGAATTAACCTGTTTCTTTTGTTGAGTGCCTCCTTCAGTACAGGCATCCGTTGTTGATACTGGTACATTTTTAGCTTGCTGAATGATGGTCCTGTGTGTGAAATCAACTTCTAGGTTGTTTGATGTTTGATAAAAGTACTTTGTCTTGGAGTAATTGATATTATTCTTGGAACATTTTTTTACCTTCAAAGAGTCAGGAAGCTGTTTTTCCCATTAATGGTGCTCATCTGACTTGCAAGATATATATTCATTCAGGTTTTTCAGAAATTCCTATTTCCTTCATTTTATTGGGGAAAACTTTTTTCTTTCCTTCCATAGATGTTGATTTTTTAGTCATCCTTTCCCAAAGTCCTTTAGAAATGGAAATATAATTTCTCTCCCTGCCTTAGAGGAAGAGATGTTTATTCTGCCCTTTAAGCACTGGAAATATAATTTTTAAGATAGAAAAAAACAGTGCTATCCTTGAAATAGCTTGCTTTTACCTTTAAATAGTTTTGAAAAATGTGGTGTCGCTTCTAAATCATCTTTGCCATTAAATGCACGTTATCGGCAGTCTTAAATATTTCATTATTTTTTTGGTACAAAAATTCCACTTCCAAGTGAAATACACAGGCAAACAAACCTTTTTATGACCCTAATCTATACATCTTTGAAATAGAACACACACATTTTAAAGTATTCTTACTTTTTGAGTCAGTTTTTCAGCAATGCCAGTGTCAATTTAGTTAGTACTTGTTTTTGAGGTCTCCTAGTTGAGCATGTGTTTTGCTTTCACCTCACACTTCCTTTATTGGGCTGTTTTAGTCATCATAAAATGCCTTGCCCTTTATTAAAGCAGATGCCATAAAGCTTTTGCCTTAAGGGCATTATTTCTCTGTGAGTTAAGGTGGAATAAGAGTACTAAGGAAGTGAAGTAAACAGTGAGTACAGTTCATCTCCTTTTATGGGAAAGTAATTTTTCAGGAAGGATTATTTTGTACACCACCCACTGAGAGGCATTTCAGATGTCCCTTTTGGAATGGTCATAAAGGTGTGTTTTCTTCTGTTGATGAAATACAAGTAGCTCTAGAAGATTTGGCAGTCCTTCAGGCTCAGTATGTGGGCTCTTTTTAGTCAGGAGGGCATAGAATAGATGACTGAGACAAGTTATCCTAGCAGCTGTGAACCACAGGCATACATCAATCTGGGACACTCTGTCCCTGGTTCTAGAACTTCACAGTCTGGGAATATTTGATCATCTTAAGTTACACTACATGCAGTTCCTATGAATGCATACATATGTATATTATACATACTTCAGATACTTGTATATGGGTGAAAAATGTCGTATAAATGAGGAAGTCATTCTAGAGTTTGACTGTCAGGTGGTTAAAATTTGTTGCCTTTGTGGTTTTGGTTGTAATGTAATCCTTATGAACTAGATGTAGAATGTCAAGAATATTGACTTGTATCTGGTAACATCTTTTAAAACAAATATATATTTTTATCTAAAAATTAAAGTTCAATGCTTGTAAAATATTCAAATAATATAATAGTATACAAAATTTAAAGTAAAATTTCCTCAGCCTCTTCCAGCCTCCCTTCTTGTCAGATATAATCTTTCTAGCTTTTTACTTATCATTTCTATGCTATGATATATACCACTGTCCCTCACAAACACATGTTGTTCTGAACTTTCTTTTCTTTCTTTATACACATGTCATGGTTATCTTTCCAGGTCAGTATATATAGGCATTTATCATCAATGTACATAATTTATATTATTGACTTTGTAATTACTCTTTTTATCTAGAGGGTTTTTAAAAAATGAATGACTGCTTATTTATTTTTTTGACCAGTACATAATCTTTATGTGGCTGTTAATAATAAAAATATCAAATACAAAGTGTGGGTAATCTTACTAATGAGTGTTATGATGAGTTATATGCAAATTTTAATTAACTAAAATTAATAAACAATTTGAAAATTACCTAACATCTGTTAACAGTGACTAAAATACTATAAATACTCCTTATGAATATTTTTCTATATACTTGATTCTGTGTAAAATAATATTCAAATGATTTTAGATTATATTTTAAATCTTTGAAAACTTGACATTTGCAAATATGCTTTAAATTCAGTTTTTCTCAAAATTTAACCTCAACAAAAAAATGTTTATTTAAATATTTATAAGTAAAATAGCTACAATTATAACCACATAGGCTGTATTTATTTATTCATGGTACTTAGCTTTTTTTTTTAGAGGGGGTGGGGGCAGAGGGAAAGAGAATCTTAGGCCAGCTTGATGCCCAGCACAGAGCCAACACGAGGCTCCGTCTCACCACCCTGAGATCATGACCTGAGCTGAAATCAAGAGTCAGATGATTAACCCACTGAGCCACCCAGTTGCCCCCTTAAAATTCTTGATTACATCCTACCATACAACAGTAGATGAAGAATTTATGAGATAACTCAAATGAGTAGATGGTCAAAATTAATTTACTTTGGATATTGCATGTATTATCTTTCTAAAATTTCTCTTTAGTTTGATATTTATAATTTTATGTAGGCTGATATTAAAATAAGTCAGTGTTTCTAATAGTTGTGCAAATGGCAGGAGAAACTAATTTAGGATTAAAAAAATGTGGCTAGTCAGTTAATCATGATTCAAGAAGGTAAATGATTCTTTAGACTACCTGTCTTGTAGACTACTTTTTAATAAATAGCAATGTTGCAGTGTTAAGTAATTCAGTAAAGTAATTTGGGTTCTACCCAGAAGAAGGTAGGAGTGGGTTCTTAATATACCTTTCAGTTCTATGACTGATTCTTTTTGTACTGTATGTGAATATGAATTTTTTACTGTAATATTAAATGACTGTGTGCCATTGCTTTTTATAGAACTTTATCAGAAGTTTTTTATTCTCCATTTCTGTTATAAAATACCATTTATCTGTTTCCAGTGGGAATTTTTACATGCTAGTGTGAACCGTGTTCACTAAAGAGATCCTTCATATATTGGTTTAAGGGTGTGGCCACTTTTTTGTTGTGGAAAAAAATGCAGTGATCATCCCCTATTTCAGAACAAAAGCCAGAAATTGATTCTGGCTGCTGACAGGATTGGTTTGACTGGCATCTAGCATTTGCACTTAAGGCAAGAAACTTTACCCTCTTCCAGACTCTTGACCTATTCGGGTATTTGATTAAATAATTTTCCTTGCATAACTTCTGAACTCTGACATTGATTATTTTTATCTGGTATTTTAGAGTTAATATTATCATATTATGGAATCTTTTACTATTGCTAGTTCATATTTAAATTTTGGAATAATTTCCTTTTCTTTTTGGACTGAGAACAAATCAATATTGAATGATCTCTTTGGAATGTATCTTTGGTGTCTGGCTGACTTGCTGAACATATCACTTGCATATTACATTGCTTTTTCTTTATGTTTTCGGAAGTTTTCAGTGACAACTAAGGTTCATAACCTTTACAACCTAGACGTGTAAACTGTGCCTTATTTTTTCATAGCATCAGTTAAGATGAATGTCCATTTCATCTTCTCCATCTCATTTAAGTTAGAGGTTTCTTGTGCCAGAATCAGATAAGAGGAAGGAATATCATTTTTGTAATAAGATAGAGATCTTTAACCTACTTTTAAAAATGGTCCTTTTAAAATAATTACATAATTAGCATTACCAATACACTTTTTTTTTAGCTAAGATTGTGAACTGATTCCAGAAGAGCTACTTAGTTTTAAGCATTGCTTTTTTTCCCATTTTACAGTGGCTAAGAGATAATAGAGCCAAATTAAATTTATGAAGCAGAATCTTCTATATGTATTTTCTAGCTTGAAAATATGATTTATTTATGATTTATTATTAAAATAATGTCAGAGTTCTGAAGTTCTGCAAGGAAAATTATTTAATCAAATATCTGAATAACTCAAGAGCTTGGAAGAGGGTAAAGTTTCTTGTCTGAAGTGCAAATGCAAATGCCAGTTAAATCAATGCTGCAAGCATTCATGTACAAGTTTTTGCATGTAAATATGTTTTTATTGCTTTGGGTAAATATCTGTGAGTAGAATTACTGGGTCATATGGTAATTTTATGTTAAACATTTGAGGAACTTGTGAGACTGTTTTCCAAAGTGGCTGTACCATTTTAATTCCCATCAACAGTATTAGGAGGGTTCTGCTTTCTCCACATTCTTGTCAACACTTGTTGTTGTCTGTAGTCATCTTAGTGAATATGAAGTGGTATCATTGTTGCGTTTTCCTGATGGCTACTCCTGTTGAGCATAATTTTATGTGCTTATTGGCTATTTGTATATCTTCTTTGGAGAAATGTCTAACTCAGATCCTTTATTCATTTCAAAAAAGTGGGATATTTATCTTTTTATTATTGAGTAGTAAGATTTTTTAAAAATCATTCATTCTGGAGACAGGTCTCTTATCATATATATGATTTGCAAATATTTTTTCCCATTCCGTGGGTTGTCTTTTCACTTATGCTTTGAAACATAAAAGTTTTTAATTTTGATGAAGTTCAGTTTATCTGTTTTTTTCCTTTGTTGCTTGTGCTTTAGGTGTCATCTAAAAAGGTTTTGCCCACTCAAAGTCTTGAAGATTTACTCCTGCATTTTCTTGTGAGAGCTTTCTAGTTGTAGCTAATACATTAGATTGATTCATTTCAGTTAATTTTTGTGCATGGTGTGGGGAAGAGGTCCAATTTCATTCTTTTTCATGTGGCTATTCAGTTGTAGAAAACCCCCTTTTGCTTTTAATTTCCCTAATTCCTAATGATGTTGAACATCTTTCTCTTTTTCTTTTTTAGTTATAATTTTTTCCAGCTTTACTGAGAAATAATTGACATAATATTGCATAAGTATAAGGTATGCAACATATACTAAGTATCCATGTATGTATTGTGAAAGGGTCACCACAATAAAGTTAGTTAACATCACGCCACATAACAGTTTTTTTTGTGTGTGTGTGGTGAAAACATTTGAGATCTACTTTCTTAGCAGATTTCAAAGATATCATACTGTAGTCATTATGGTATATTTAGATCTCTAGAACCTATTCATCTTATAATTGGATTGAGCATCTTTCACTTTCCATTTTGCTGTGTATTTTCTTTAGTGGTGTGTCTTCTCCTACTTTTTCACTTAATATTCCATGAACTCAAATTTGAGCAGATAGATCATATATTTATTGATGTGGAAAGAGATCTAATTTCATGATCCTATTAATCACTGAATAGCATTTAATTCCATGAATGCATTAAATTTTTTTAAACTCCATACCATCATCATTTACTATTACACAACTGCTGTTCTAAACATCCTGTACTCTTACTTGTCAAGAGTGAATATGTAGAGGTCCAATTACTAGTGCCAAGAGTTTATATTTTTAAGGTTTTTGATAATTATAGCCAAATTGCCCTCAAGAAAGGTTATACTCCAACACTGGGACCATTTGAGAGGGTCAGAAAAACCTCTAGAAGTATGCATTTTCCGGTCATGGCTGGGTGGCTCAGTTGGTTAAGCAACTGCCTTTGGCTCAGGTCATGATCCTGGAATCTCAGGATTCAGCCCCACAACGGGCTCCCTGCTCAGTGGGGAGCCTGCTTCTCCTTCTGACCGTCTCCCCTCTCATGCTCTCTCTCTCTTTCTCTCTCAAATAAATAAATAAATAAAATCTTTAAAAAAAAAAAGTACACATTTTCCAAAGAATATTGTAATCTGCCTTCTCATTCTACAGAGGATCTTGATTAGGTCACATTATTTCTTGACTAACTTTCATGTCTCCAGGTCTTTGTAAGCTTTTTTCTCCCTCTGATACATGTTTCTTATATATTGTTAAGGCTTTTATAGCTACATTTCCTTGTGCTTTTCTGTTCTGTATACCTGGAAATTCCCATATATCTTCTAAGGCTGAAACCAGTGGCCCTCTTCAGTGAAATCTTTCTCAATTTCAACCCTGGAGTATAAGTTTATTCTAAGTATATACTACATTTTATATATTTGTCTTTGAATTCCAAAACCTACCACTGTGCCTGGCATATTTAAGTGGTTTTCATCAATATTGACTAACTGAATTATGCTTGGATCAAATCAGGTTTCTTGTCTATTATATTCTATTGTATATCTTTAATGTTAATGCTATATTCAACTAGAAAAGCTTATTGATATGATATATCCCTAACTACTAGCATTGTGCTAAAGATCCTATTAGTGTTTGAAATAACACATATATATTAAAATAATTTTTTGTTTGGTTCAGAATTTTGTTATCTCAGATGGCATAACTGTATAAACATGGTCTTGTTTTACTGTATAGGATTACAGGGTAAAATATTTGGTTGAACATCAGCTGAAGATTTTTTTTAACATTTTCCATTAAGTTTAGTAACCTGTAAATATGATTTAAGTAAGGTTGTGTTATAAATGGACCTCAACAACATCTTCTGTTAGGTAGCATGGCAAAAATTAAAATGGAGCTTAGTTATTTAAGAAAAGGTTTAGTATTGTACTTATTTGTCCATTTTTTTCTAATTTTACAGATTTGTCCATCAAGCAGTGAAAACATAATTTCCATGTAACTAACTGTCTAGGAAGTTTAAAAACCTTAGAATCTTTTGAATGTTAAATTGAAATTATTAAGTAAATGTATTATGTGCTTTGTAGGTAAAAATGGGAATGACTATTCTATTGCCAGTAATTGAATTCTTATGGAAGTGTTATTGAATTGATGAATATGTAAGAGGACATTTTTATGAAGATCACTACAAGCTGTTTTCCAAGTACAGTCTGGGGAAATGTTTTATTTTTGCAACTTGAACAGCGCTAATGCAGCAAGTTGAATTATTTAGGGGCTGCTTTGGCTAGCACACTGATAACAAGAACATGTTTGGACTGATAGCTTGCCAGATACACACTTGACCTAATGAAGGAGAAACCAACTGGCCACTCATGGCCAATTTCAGGTTCCATTTCATTTAGTCCTAAAACTAGAGCAAAAATAGATATCAGCCTACAAATCCAATTCCAGAAAAGTCAGATTTATCTAAAATTAGGTCTCATTGTGATGTAGTTCCTCAGTAAATTTTCATTGATGATTGTAAATAAAAAGGCATTAAGTTTGAGCTTCTGATTTCAGAAGATTTATGTCCAGCATCAAGGTCACACCAAATGAATGAATTGTGATTTAAGATTTGCTTAAGACTATACTCTGGTTTAGGTTTCTTTTTTTTTTAAAGACTTGTTTTATGTATGATTCTTTATCATATGTATTATTTCTCTCAAAGGAAGGCATTGTCAATGATTTAAATGAATTAACATTTTTTTGTGATGTTTTTGTGTTTCTAGTGATATTGCTGGGGATTATGAGGGCATGTATTAACAATTTATTTACTGTCAGTAAAATCTTTTTGCTTAGTACTTTAAAATTGAGAAGATAATTGATTTTTTTATCCTACTAGTAGTAATGACTGCCTTTTATTTAAAGACGTGAAAATAATAATTCAGACACTTAATATCAGTGTTTTAATAGAGGTAAAAAAAGAAAGGAGAGGAAGAACTTATACCCAGTGAGCTGTATTCAACATGATATGATCATGATAGAAATATGGTTATCAGTTGTATGAAGCACAATTCATTTTGGAAAGGTAAATTGACTGTGCTTAATGTTCCCCTTAGGAAATATCTTAATGAATTATTCTGGAGTTCAGGCTTAAAGCTTATTTGTAGTGTGGCTTGTCTGTATATTATCACAAAAATTTATGAAGAGATCACGAAAGAGCTTAATTTAATAAAATGGAAATCTGTTTTGTGTTAACTGTTGCAACATTAGAAGAATGTATATCTAGTGTGCCATTCTCCAGTTTCAAATAAGAAGGTTTTGGACCACTGTTAGCCACCAGCACTTTTCACTTTGAGATTGCCAGACTGACTGAAGTTTAGCTTCATGCTGTGAGGGAGATAGAACTTGGTTCGTTAGCCTGAGAGGAAAAATTACATGGTTATATCTGTTATTAGAGAATCCTTGGAGAACTAAGAATTATTTTGCTACTGCTTAGCTAAACCTGGATGTTCAGCCAGTAATCCAAATGAGGAGTGACCTGGGCTTTGAGGTCAGGGCTAAGCATTGAGAAACCAAATGAGTGTGCTTTAAAAGCAGGCTCATTGGATTGTACCTGCAGAAAAATATTAGTGTTACATTTATTTCTTACTCAAATTCAGTGGCTAAATTTAAAATTTGGGCACCCCCCGGGAGTCTTTTGCTCATGGCTAAAAATGAAAAATACATGTAACAAAGGTGCTTTTGTGTTTTCATATATTTCCTTGACTTTTATATGTATATATTGCTATTGTAACTTTGTATTTCCAGCTCAGGAACTTCACACATTCTTTTTGAAATTCTTTCTGCTTGGCTAACACTTGGACTTTCTGAGTCACCTGCTTGACTCCTAGACTGGGTGAGATACCCATTTTTTTTTTTTTTTTTACACCTTATACCTGGAATTAAAAAAAGGTATTATTTATGGGAATTGTACTTAAGTACTGTAATTTTGCTAATTATTTAGTCTGTTGGCTTTCTATACTAACTTAACAGAAGCAGAGCCTGCATTTTTCTTCTTCACTGTTTATTGCCAATTTCTCATTGCCTTCTTGGCATTTTAGGTACAGAATGAATGAGTATATGCATGCATCCTTCAAGAGAGGAAGGGGAAACTGAAGTAGGAGGGAGGATATCTGAGTAATATGTAACATTTTGAGTTTTTTTCTCCTCTTTCAGCTATGTTTAGAAATAGATTTTTCAATCCGTAATGTGTGGCTCTTCACAAAGTAATTATCTTTTTGATTAAAGCTGTTTTTACTTCATTATGTGACTTCATAATTATAATTGTGTGATATTTTATTCTCATTTAGCAGATAGCTCAAATGATAGGTGTAAGCCATTAATCCTATAAATATGGGGAGAAGAAACTTTCCCCATAGTTTTTTTTAGGAGTTTATTGAAACTTAAACCACTCCCCCTCGGGCAGCCACCAAACTATCCTCTCTATATATGAGCTTGTTTGTTTTTTGTTTCTTTGTTTTTGTTTTTTAGATTCCACATATAAGAGAGCTTTCATATGGTATTTATTTTTCTCTGACTTTTGTTTCACTTAACATAATGCCCTTGAGGTCCATCTTGCTCTTGCAAATGGCAAGATTTCATTCTTTATTATGGCTGGATAATATTACATTATACAATTGACCCTTGAACAAGGAAGGTTTGAAGTGCACAGGTGCATTTATATGTGGAGTTTTTACAGTATAGTATTGTAAATGTATTTTCTCTTATGATTTTCTTAATATTTTATTTTCTCTAGCTTAATTTAAGAATACAGTATGTAACACATATAGCATACAAAATATATGTCAATCGACGTAGTAATATTATCAGTAAGGCTTTTGATCAGTAGTAGGCTTATTAATAGTTAGGTTTTGGGGAGTCAAAAGTTAGATGTAGATTTTCAACTGTGCCAGGGGGTCAGCACCCCCTCCCCAGTATTGTCCAAGGGTCAACTGTATATATATTTGTATACATGTATATATACAATTTCTTGTTCATTTACTCATTGATCAATGCTTAGGTTATTTCTGTGTCTTGGCCATTGTAAATAATGCAGTGAACACGGGGGTGCATACATCTTTTCGAGTTAGTGTTTTTGTTTTTTTCAGATAAATACTCAGAAGTAGAATTGCTGGATCATATGGTAGTTTTATTTTTAACTTTTTGAAGAACCTCCATAACTGTTTTCCATAGTGACTTCACCAGTTTACAATCCCACTAATAGTGCATGAGGGTTCCTTTTTCTCCACATCCTTCTTAATACTTAACTTCTTGTCTTTTTGATAATAGCCATTCTAACAGGTGTGAGGTGATAGCTCATTGTTGTTTTGATTTGTATTTCCCTATGATTAATGATGTTGAACATCTTTTCATGTACCTCTGGCCATTTGTATGTATTCTTTGGAAAAATGTCTATTCAGATCATCTGTCATGATTTTAATTGGATTATTTTTTTGCTATTCAGTTGTGGGAATTCTTTATATATTAGCACCTTATCAGATATATGATTTGCAAATATTTTCTCCCATTCAGTAGGTTACCTTTCCATTTTGTTGATGGTTTCCTTTCCTGTGCAGAAGCTCTATGGTGTGATGCAGTCCTGTGTATCTTTGTTTCTGTTGCTTTTGCTTTTGGTGTTAGGTTTTAAAGAAGATTATCACCAAGGCCTATGTCAAGGAGCTTATTGCCTATGTTTTCCTCTAGGATTTTATGGTGTTAGTCTTATATTCAAGTCCTTAATCCATTTTGAGTTAATTTTGGTGTATGCTATAGGTTTTATTCTTTTGTATGTGGCTGTCCAGTTTTCTCAGTACCGTTTATTGAAGAGACTATCCTCCCCATTGTATATTCTTGGTTCCTTTATCATAAATTAATTGACCATGTATGTGTGGGTTTATTTCTGGGCTCTCTGTTCTATTGATTTGTGTGTCTGTTTTAATGCCAGTAACCACATTGTTTTAATTACTGTAGCGTTGTAATATTGTTTGAAATCAGGAAGTGTGATGCCTCCAGCTTTATTCTTCTTCCTCAAGATTTTTTTTTGATTTGTTTTGTTTTTTTTGGTGGTTCTATACAAATTTTAGGATTCATTTTTTAGGATTATTTCTTTGAGAAATGTCATTAGAATTTTGGTAGAGATTGCATTGAATTGATACCTGTAGATATCAGAATATCTTTCCTTTTATTTGTCTTTTTCAATTTCTTTCATCAGTGTCTTGTAGTTTTCAATATATAGGTCTTTCACCAATATTGGTTAATTTATTCTTGGGTGTATTTTCCTTTTCATATAATTGTAAGTGGGATTGTTTTCTTTATATCTCTTCCTGGTTCATTATTTGTGTATAGAAGTGCATCAGATGTTTATGCATTGATATTGTATCCTGCAACTTTACAGAATTCTTGTATTCTAAGACTTTTTTGATGGTATCTTTAGTTTTTTATATATAATATGTCATCCGCAAATAGTGACAGTTTTATTGCTTTCTTTCCCATTTAAATGCCATTCATTCATTCATTCATTCATTCATTTTTCTTGCATAATTGCTCTGGCTAGGACTTCCAGTACTATACTGAATAAAAGTGGTGAGAATGGGCATCTTTGTATTGTTCCTGATTTTAGAGGAAAGGTTTTCAGTTATTTACCATTGAGTGTAATGTTAGCTGTAGGCTTGTCATAGATGGCTTTTGTTATGTTCTTATGAAGTACGTTCTCTGTATACTCACTTTTTTGAGAGTTATCATTATCATAAATGAATATTCAGTTTTGTCAAATGCCTTTTCTGCATCTATTGTGATGATCATAATGATTTTTACTTTTCATTTTGTTAATGACTACATACTTTTCAGAACTGTATGTATTTGCTTTTGTGGGGCAAACTCTTTTAATATAAAAACTTTGTCCATAGTAGAGAATCTAAAAATGATATTACTTTGGTAGTGGTGACTATTCATACCTAAATAACTCAAAGTATAATTTTTTTTCTGAATAAGTCACTGTGCCTCACAGCAAAAGCAGCTTCTTTCAGAGCATCTAAAGCCTTTTAAGAATATTTGAAAAGTTGTGAATTTTATTGACATCTGTGAATTCTTTTATTAATTTTTAGCCAAAGGAACATGTGTAAACACAGTAAACATTTTAATAGATCTTCCAAACTAGGGGATCAATACCCATCTGCATTTTTTTTTTTATACTGGGAAATTGAAGGTTGTGTAAAAGAAAGGAAGGAGAATTTAAGAAAGTATAAAGAGATTAAAAGGCAGAAAAGATGTTTTGCGTATTCAGGCATTTTTATATGCCAAAAGATAAACTATAGCAATTGAAATGATATTTGTTTTTTAATTTTTTAATTTAATTTTTTTTTTTTTATTGATTTGAGACAGAGAAAGAGCACAGGAGGGTGGGTAGAGGGAGAAGGAGAAGCAGACTCCCCGCTGAGCAGGCAATTCCACACTGGGCTAGATCCCGGGACCCTGAGGTCATGACCTGAGCCGAAGGCAGCCACTTAACAGACTGAGCCACCCAGGAGCCACAATATTTGTTTTTTAAAATTTTATTTACTTAAATTTTTAAATATGGAGTGTGAGGAAGAAAATTTTAGAAGTTGTCCATAATCACATTGTCTTGTCCCTTCTGATAATTCCTGTTGACACTTAGAAAAAAAATAGTTTTCTAAATTTAAAAAAAATATGTATTTATTTTAGAGAGTGCGTGATAGAGCATGCGTGCACGTGTGCACACCCCCCCCACACCCCTCCACACACGTGGCGGGGGGAGGGGCAGAAGGAGAGGGAGAATCCTAAGCTGACTCCCTTGCTGGGGGGGGGGCAAGCAAATGTGGCCCTCAATCCCAGAACCCATGAGATCATGACCTGAGCCAAAATCATGGGTCAGAGGCTTAACTGACTGAGCTACCCAGGCATACTGATTTTTCTAAATTCCTAAGTTTTTTAGCTCTTTCAAATATGATATTTAGGATACAGAAAGTGGTTTTTGATGTTCTAATACAGTGTTATTCAAAGTGTTGTCCATGGAGTTGTGAGTTTGTGATAGCATAAGTTAGAAATTGAGAGTAAGTTTTTAGAAATTCTTTTATCGGTTTGACCCCATAATTTCAAGCCTGTTGATAATTGGGGGCTTGTATTTCATATAGTTTTTTTTTTTTTTTAAAGATTTATTTATTTTGAGAGAGTGAGAATGAGAGAGAGAGTACATGAGGGGGGGAGGGTTAGAGGGAGAAGCAGGCTCTTCACTGAGCAGGGAGCCCGATGCGGGACTCGATCCCGGGACTCCAGGATCACGACCTGAGCCGAAGGCAGTCGCTTAACCGACTGAGCCACCCAGGCGCCCTATTTTATATAGTTTTAAAATTAATCTCCAATCTGTTTCAGACTAATGCTTTTAACAAAAATATTATCAGAGAGATTAATTTTAAAACTATATAAAATAAAATTAATCTCTCTGATAATATTTTTGTTAAAAGCATTAGTCTGAAACAGATTGGAGATTTAAAAAGACTAGTTCTTCACAGATCCTTTGAGGGGCTGTGCTCCTTGTTATTTCATTGATCAGTCCTATTTGAGCTGGTCTTATTCTTCCCTCACCAGTCTCCCCAGAGAGGGACTTCCATCCTCATTCATACCAGGGAAGATTCTCCCACCAAAGTAAAAATGTTGGGAGGAAAGAGGGTAATACCCCATCTTGGAAAGTAGAAACTGGGGAGGGTGACCCTCTTTCCTCCCCAGATGAGCCTCAGAGTTGGATTTTGGAATAAGACTAATTCAGTAATAGGGGCGCCTGAGTGGCTCCGTTGGTTAAGCATCTGTCTTAGGCTCAGGTCATGATCCGAGGGTCCTGGGATTGAGCCCCGCATGGGGCTCCCTGCTTGGCCTGCTGCTCCCCCTGCTTGTGCTCTCTCTGTCAAATAAATAAAATCTGTAACGACAACAACAACAAAAAGACTACTTCATAGAAGTGCAGGGATTTTAAAATGATGAAGGGAGATTTGGGGGTTCTGTCCTTCTCTGCCCCTTTGCCTCTCTTCCTTCACTTCCTTTTCCCTTTTTCTCCTCCCTCCTCCATCTTCTCTTTCTATTTCTTCTGTCTCTTTCTTTTTGGTCTGGATGGTTAGAAAGTTTGAGGAACTTTTTTTAATTAATGTGATACTTGGATATCTGTGTTTCTCCTGGAAGGTGGATGAGGCTTAGAGAGAGTTAATTAGGGTAGCAATTTAGAGAGCGATTTCCCTCCTGCTTTATCCAGTCTTGTTTATCTAAGTAGGAGGAACAGATAGATGGGATTTAGGGAATAAACTGTTCAAGAATAAAACATGTGCATTTGGCTGGAGAGTGCGGGTGTGTTATCTCAAGAGGGAGAGTGGCAGATGATGTGCTGGTGGGAGGGCGGCCCAGCTTGTGGTCATAAGATGGACTTTGGAATCACACTACCTATGTTCTTGTCTCAGTGCTGTGACCTCCTAGCTCTGACCTTAGACTAGTAACTGAAGCTGTCTATGCCTTAGTTTTCTCACTGATAAATTGTGAATGCTAGTACTTAGCTGCCGCGTTTCTGTGAGGTTAAATGAGTTAATGGGTAAAACATCTAATTCTAATGTTGTTTTTTGCTTCTTCCTCCTCTATTAATAGCATCAAGCCTGTACTGGTAGCAGGTTGAAATCTGTGGATGTTGCCACTGGTGTAGGTACTAACCAGATATTTTACAGGATAGGCACACGGTGAGGTTTCTTCCTTTCTAACTTGCTGTTTTGAAAGTTTTGTTTGTTTTTTTAAATCAGCGAACAGAAGTTTATAGCATCGATTGTCTTTTTGTTTTCAAGATTGGAAATAGTAGATGTTGTGTGTTTCTTAAATGATTTCTCATATCTCCATGGAACCGGTAGTCATGAACAGGCATGAAAAGATAAATTAGAGTGGCAAGACATTTTAGATTATATAGTCCAAACTACTTCCGGCCCCCACCACTTTTTTTCTTAAACAGCTTGTAGGAGCTCAGAACAGATGAGTTCAGTGATGGGTGTACTTAGTTTTGCAAATAACTTTCTTTAATGTTAATTCGGTACTTAAATTATTAGTATGAAAATTCCTTAACTGGAGTCCTTAGCCTCTCTTACGGCAATAGAAGTTTAAATTGGGTAATATGGCTATTTTTCACTGACCTCTCCTAAAATAATAGTTTTAGAATAGTCTTTCATTATGTAGGAGGAAGATGTTTTTGATTGTGTACCTTTACATTGGTACAAGAATAACAGTAGCGTTGTCCAGGTCATATGTGAATATATTTTAGAGATCTGCCAGGTGTTTCCTCGTAGGTGTTTGTATCTGTCATTTGGCCACCAGAAGGAACTCTTTTGTTACCAATTAAACCACCCAATCTTTGATGATAGTCCTGTTTTAGGTGGCCCAAACACCTGATTACCTGTACCAACTTGGATACGTGAGACTAGCTTTTTATCTATCAAACACATAAGAAAAGTCATTTGAGCACCTAACTCTAAACCAAATGGAGCTCTACACCATTTATATTCTCACTCTGTTTTTCTTGTTTCTGTTACTCTTAAATAGCTGGTTGTGATAACTTGTTATAACATTGTTACTTAACATGAAAGTTTTATATAATAAATGCAGAATGATAGGGAAATTGACTGTGTTTATTTAGTTCACACAGTATCTTGTTATTCCTGTTTGGAGTGATTATTCTTACAGCTTTATGGGACAATTTAAATATCTTATGTAGAGGTGATTTACAGTACCATGAATGATCAGAATTCTGTCTGGCCTGAGAGTCCTCTTTCTGTCTTCTTTCTTCCATATACCAGTATCATCACAGTTTAACAGAAAGTTTAGTGCTGTCTTTTAAAGCTATGTTTGTTGTTTATTTAACAGTAAAAATCTAGGTTCTCTGAACTCTGGCTAGATTGAAACTTTATATTTCATTTTATGGCATTTGTCTCAGTAAAGCAAAAATGTTTGCAGTCTGATTGAAATGACTATGATATGTAATGAGAATCAGAACTTCATGGTTATATTATTCTCATGGAGAAAGAACATTTATTATAGGTAGTTAAAATTGCATAATGGTGTTCTTGTGTCTGGTTGTTTACTCACCAGTAATTCATTAAATACTCTTTTTCATTTTCACATTCATATATTCTGTATAGTGTCCATGGCATGTGGCTGTCTGCTTTCTGCTTAGACATGTATCCAGAAATAGGAATCTCATTACTTTGCAAGGAAACCATTTTGTTTCTGGAATGTTCTGAATGTTTTCAAGCCCTTAACTGTGCTGAGAAAAGAAGTCTGTCTTTCTGGAACTTGTACCCATGGACCCTAATTTTTGCCTAGAGGATTACTAGATTCCTGGGTCCTCACTAAGACTTTCTAAATCAGAATCTCTTGTAATAATGAGTGTCCATAGTCTGTACTTACAAAAAGTGCCCTGAGAGATTTTGATCAGCCAAGTGTGGGAATCAGTGCTAGTAAAACACAGTAATTCTAGCCCATTACTAATCTTTTCAACATCCATTTTTAATTAGTAATTCCTTCTATGATACAACTTCTAGGTTTTTTACTATGCTAACTGTGGTTGTTTTTCTGGTACTCAATTATACATAGTATTCCTGATATGGTCTAAACATATAGAATACAGTGGAACTAACACTTTCCCTAATGTGGATAGTGCTCGCTTTCTTTTTTTTTTTTTTATGAAGCCTAAGATTATATTACTACTTAAAAATAATTTAAAAACCCAACACACTGTCACACTATTGACTTATAGGGTTGACATAGCCTTCTAAAATCTCCCTCATTTTATTTTTTAAATTTAATTTAATTTAAAAAATTTTTAAGTTTTCTTTATTTAGTAATCACTACACCCATTATGGGGCTGGAACTCATAACCCTGAGATCAAGAGTTGCATGCTCCTTTGACTAAGCCAGCCAGGTGCCCTATCCTGATTTTATTTTTGTGGACTCCCTTGTCAAGCCTTCTAAATTCTATTGAATTTGAATTTCTCTTTGAATTTGTTGCTTTTGAATCTAAATACTTGGTTGTAGATTTATCCTTGTATATATTGTGTATCTTCAAGTCAATCAAGAGCTTTTAAATCCTTTTCCCACAGCCCAACATACTACTCTCTTTTATACCCTGTTTTTTGATATACATAACTCCTAAGTCTGTAAAAAGTTGCTGGAAACAAATAATGAATCAGCTTCAAGAAATGGAGCTTGTGTTAATGAATTTTTTGTGATTGTGGAGTAATTATCATGTGAAAATTAAGAAAAGAGATTTCATACATCTCACGAAATGCCTAAATATAGTTTTAGATTTGGGAGTGAAGAAAATACATATACTGAAAAATCCATTTTTAATTAGGACTGGGTAATGTCTGCTAGTTTTTTTTTGTGTGTGTGTGTGTGTGTGTTGGGTTTTTTTTTTTTTTTTTTTTTTTGTCTTTTACATTGTTTCCAGGAGAAAAGTTTTTGGTTTGCAAATCATTTTGGTAGGGCAATATGCCTAGCGTCCTTCTTTTGTTTCTTGTTTCTTTTTTTTCAAGATTTTATTTATTTATTTGAGAGAGAGAGAGAGAGAGAGAGGGTGAACAGGGAAGGGCAGAGGGAGAGGGAGGAAGAAACTGAAGCCGACTCTGCGCTGGGTGCCGAGCTGGACATGGGGCTCGATCCCACCACCACAAGATCGTGACCTGAGCTGAAACCAAAAGTCAGACGATTAACCGACTGAGCCACCCAGGCGCCTGTGAAAAAAACTTTACTCCTGAAGCTTGCTATAACTCTTCAGAGAATTCTCAGTAAAAAATTATGTTTCTATTCCATTAGTTTTGTGCCAGAACAATTTTTAGTCCATGGAGTGTGCCTGTGATTAAAGAATCTGTTGCAAGGAATGTTTCTTACCTCAGTGTTTCTGACCTATTAGATATTACATGTGAGCATACTAGTGTCTAGTTTATGTTTGTGTTGAACAGCTGGAGAACTCATGGACTAGTTAGAGGCTTTTGTTCCTGGAATAACAGTTTTCTAACTGAAATAATGTTCCAATATTCCTTGGAAGTTGAGGAAATGGCTTATACTAATTGCCAGCAGAGAATAACTAAGCTAACATAGTTAATAATAGTAATAATAACTAAGCTAACCAGGTGGTTGCCAGATAGATTTTCTTGGAAATGTATTCTTAATGTTTAACTTTTTGAATAGACCTTTGCATATTTTGAAGTAATGTTAAGGCAAAATGTTAACCTTTGTTATTTTATATGTAGAAATGGAAGGTTTTGTACAAAGACAGTAGTGTTATAAATGTTATCTGCTAATTACATATACTTTCAACAATTAAGAAATCGAACTCTGTGTTACCTCACCCTTCCTGCCCCACCACACACACACACACACCCACACACTCTCACACACACTCTCACACACACATGCACACACAATACCTTACATACACACAATACCTTATGTACTCATTAACTGTTTGCTGAAAGAATTGAACCCATGTCAACTACACTAACATAACTCAAAAGATGTTTAAGTACATTGGTCTCCCATTCAATAATGACCACCATTTGGTAGTAATAATATTTGATGTATGCAAGAAAAGCTCTATATAGATCCTAGATTTACCTGTAACTTCTGCTAAGAAATTTGTGTTTTCTCTAACAATAATGGCTTTAGCCTTATCCCTGTATTTGAGTGACTCTGGGCCCTTACTCTGAAGGCAAGAGGTGGTTTGATTTATCAGAGGGGAAACAAGGTGAAGATGAAACAACAGACAAATATGCTTCAGGCATATGCTACCAGGCAAACCAAAATCTTAGCCCCCTCCATTCCCTCACTCCCATCTCTGCAGACTTTACACAACTGGGAGCAGTGACATTGCTTAATAAACGTTCCCTGACTGCTGTCAGCAGCCTGTCCCCTGCCAAATCCAGTGTTACCCAAAGCTCAGAAACATATGGTGTACCAACTGTACCGGAACAATAATCATTCAGTGTTGCTCCAGTCTGTTTTAGTCTTAGTTTAAAAAAGGAAAAAAGTAGTGGCATTGACGTAAGGACATTTCCTTTCCATTTCTAGCTGCTCTTTGTGATTGTGTGTTTGCTTTCTGTGGAGGAGGTGAAACATCTAGAGTAAATCAATGTTTTGTGACTAGAGACCAGAGTGCTAGACATGATCTACCAACATTTGGTGCTATCTTGATAAAAGCCACCTGTGCAGGCCAGCTTATTGGGCTAGAAAAATAAACTTGGGACTGAGGAAGGCACGGGAGACCTATTTGGGGTACTGGTGGTAGTTCTGACCTAAACAAAGAGAGCTGGAAGGAAAAGGATCCTTAGGATTTTTTTTTTCCTCAACAAATTCCAAACAGAATGAATAAAATAATCCCATATATGGAAACATTAACTCCTTTGGTCTAAGTGTTGATGGGTCTTGGTTCTGGAAGGCTGCAGAGTACAAAGGAAGCTGAGGCCACACTTTCTGACACAGGAATGGAAGACTTTCCCAGCTTCTTTACAGGATTTGAGAAAGTGCACAGTAGAGAAGCACTGAAAGGAACCAGGAGTTGACAGGCCTGGATTTCCTGGAAACAGTATGGCACCCAGGAGTGACAGTTGCATATGTGAGCAATCTGTTCCGAGCAATGACATTTTTAAGGAGACCACACTAGTTGATGTGGAAGCAACTTGTAAATTAGATTCTTTACAAGTTATTTATTGTCACACACTGTGCCCATTATTGTATGGCTTTTGGCAACCTAGCCAGCTTGGGCTCTTAGTTTTCCTGTCACTTTCCCCCTAGTATGTAGACACCCTTAACTACTTATCATTCCCTGGAAATGGCCGTACTTTCATATCATCAAGTCTTTCACGTGCTTTTTGTTTTTGCCTAAAGCATGTACATCTCTCCCATTTTGTTTCGCAATTTCAACTCCTATTTCAACTGTGAATTAGGACAATTCAGGACAATTGTGATTATTTCTGAGAAACCTTCATGTCATCTACATATATTAGTCATTCTGGTATTTATGTTGATAACTTTTTTTTTTTTTAAGAAAGGGAGAGAGAAAGGGGTGGGGGCAGAGGGGGAGAGAGAGAATCTTAATCAGCCTCCATGCCAGCACAGAGCCCAACACAGGGCTTGATCTCACAACCCCAAGATCATGACCTGAGCTGAAATCAAGAGTCAGAGTTTAACCAACTGAGCCACCCAGGTGCCCCTATGTTGATAACTTTTATACATTTCTTTATTAGTCTGTAGTGGCCCAGAGTATCCTTTACTTTTTTTTTTGTAGTTGCATGTTAAGTTTATTTTTTAAAATTTTTTATTGTTATGTTAATCACCATATATTACATCATTAGTTTTTGATGTAGTGTTCCATGATTCATTGTTGGTGCATAACACCCAGTGCTCCATGCAGAATGTGCCCTCTTTAATACCCATCACCAGGCTAACCCATCCCCCTACCCTCCTCCCCTCTAGAACACTCAGTTTGTTTTTCAGAGTCCATCGTCTCTCATGGTTCGTCTTATCCTTTACTTTTGATTGTCCCTCTGCCTAGAATGCATTCCCTCTAGATGTCTACATGGCTCTTTCTCTTAATTCATTCTGGTTTCTGTTCAGATGTCACTACCCCAGGAAGTCTCCTCTGACTACTTTAGCATAAAAGAACATCTCTACTTTCTGTCCCCTTTCTCTGTTTTATTTATCTAATGTAATACTTATTTTTGACATTTTATTTACCTGCATGTTTATTTCTTGATTGTCTCTTTCCCCCTGACTGAATAGCAGCTCTGATTTTTGTATCACCATGCCTAGAACAACCTGGCACAAATTAAATACTTGACAGCTATTTGTTAAGTGATGGAATAAATGAATATTTGCTTTCCCCATTTGCCTTATAATTCATTCTTATAGTCATTAGCATCTAGTTCATATGTAATTACTCAATAAATGTATGATGAACAAATGAATGCATATTTCAACATTAAATGCGAGAGGGCTTAGCTACTACCAGTAGGAAAAAAGATTCTTGTCCTTTAGAATAAAATATCCTAGAATTAAATATATGATAGAATTAATATTCATTCTAAAAGAAAAAATCATTTGGGATCTGAAAATGAAGATAAGCTAGATTCTCTTCTAGTTAGGTCTGAAACCTAGCCTTTTGGGTTTCTAATGTTGATACAGTTTTAGGTTTTTGAAAAGTAGTCATGTTTGCCACTTTAATGTATTATAATAGAGAAATAAGAATAATATATATATAAGGTAATTAGAGAATAATACAAAAGTTATTTTAATGCCAAAATGAGTAATGGCTGCTAATTGTAATGACTGTTTAGACTAATGAGAGGTGGTAGTCTGTAAATATTTATTATGGTTTAGAGTTGAAAGAGACGCTAGAACATCTGGACTAGCTGTCTCGTACAGCTGAGCAGAATTAGGTAGGAGATGTGAATGATTTGCCCAAGGTCACAGGATTTGTTAGTGGTTGAGTTAAAATTACCCTCAGGTCTCTTTCATAATACTAAGAGTTGCAAGAGTGTGAATAACAGACACTTTTGTGTACAGTTTGCAGAATTACAAATGATTGCAAATATTCTTGCTGGCATTCTAGTGTCATGGATCAAAAATTTAAATGTGCAGACCTTTTTAGGAGCAAAAGAGAAAGTCAGATCAGTATGCCAAAATAAATGGATAATATTATTCATCACTTTATGTTTAACATAAGAGCAAAGAAAATTGGAAATAAATTACTAAACAATAGCCTGTTGACTAAATATCATTGATTTCTAGTATGGTAATTCATTAAATGTTTATTGTGTGTTATTTTTAAGTCTGTGTATAATAGACCTAAAGAGACAAAAAAGATATAGTCATTGCCTAGAGGAAAATCCTTCTGGTCTGCAGACCAGCAAACTGCTGGTTATAGTTTGAGATGAAATAAGGACAGAAATGAAGAGTTGGTATCTAGAAACTTTTGTGGTTTGATAGAGTAATTTTATGTCTGTTCAATCTGATGATAAGAAATTTGGTCTTATATTTTATATGGTTTCTTTAAATTTTATTTTCCAGTAATTTGTCTTTATTATAGATTACAGAAGAATTGGTGTAAGGCAGATTGGGAAAAAAGTTTTCCCCACAGATAGTGTTCACCACAGATAGTTTGAGGAGCATTGCTTTATGGAAAGTTACATACACACGTGGAAAGTTAAATAGTAGATGAGAGAGAGGGCTATGCCAGTTCTTTATACCCTTTCTCTGAATTCGGTATCAAATGGAATAGGCCTTTATTAAATATTAGTGATTTACACTATGAAGATTTTAGGAATTTTGTAAAAGTAAGTCCCTGGTTTTTGTTGTTGTTTTTTTAAATACTTAACCTGCCATTAGCATGTGAAGTCATGATTTTGTACCACATTAAATAGTAACTCTGCTTTGAGTTCTTAAATTTTCTTGATGTCAATGGATTTTTTTTTTTTTGTTTTGTTTTGTTTTGAAACATCTTTAGCTGTGGGTTTTGAAGGGCTTGTGAATTTTTTTTCTTCTGTCATGAAAGTATGCTGCTACTGGTAGTTTAGGAACCACGCTTTGAGAAACACTGTTTTAAGGTTTCATTAAATCATTCATTCTTAACATTTTTTTTGGTCATAGATGCCTTTGAGAATTTGGGGAAAACTATGGACTGACTCAATGAAAATACATGCGAAGTTGCGCACAATTTGCATACAATTTTAGGGGATTCGTCTCATCCTCAAACAGAACCTAGTGAGGAGGGAGGGTTCAAATGTATGAATTTCAGTGTTAATCTGTTCTCAGGTAAACTAGAGTTGATCAATTCATTTTTAACCTTTAACAAATGACATTTGTTACCATTTTCCTTATTATAAAGTGGACTACATAGAAACACAAATTTCTCTGTAATTAACAGATTTGTTTGATTTAGAGATGTTTGTATATGTGTTTTTTTTTTTTTTAATAAACCACCATACTTTTCACATTTCTGGTAGAATTATATTCACACATTAACTACAAAGCACATTAAATCTCTGGGCTTAAACACATATGGATTAGCTGTAGAATGAAAGTGTTATGTGGTGTCTTAATAGTGAATTACAGTTTAAGAAGGCACGTTTCTATTTTATTAGGATGCTGGTAGAGAAGAATAAAGATGTTACTTCAATAAAGAAGGACTCATCATGGAAAAGAGATTTAGAGTACTTGAACAAACAGTGTTAAGAGCAGCCCTGTGTTTGAACTAGGGAGCTCAGTGGCTACATAAGGAAAGAGAAGGCATAATCACCCTCTTATTTCCCTTTGGTTTTGTGAGGCATAATGACACGTACTTTGAGGTATTCTCTTCATTGCTACCATATAAGGTGTATTCTCAGACTTTTGGGTAAAACTGATTACAGTTTGACTCATAAGCCAAAAAAGAAGGCCCATAGTTAAAGTAACCACTGCTCACATGGGTAAGGAGTTTACAAATTTACTCACAGAGAGACAATCAGTGATTGTTTTATCTCACCATTCTAACGTACAAAAAGCCAAATGATTTTATTTCACAGAAAAGAGTATTAAAATGAATCCAAAGTAGCCTCAAATTTTAAAGGGGCATGTTCACAGACATCCAGAGTAGAGATTAGCTTTTTATGTGTAGTTGAGTAAGCATTTACAGGCTGGTTGAGGTGCCAACACTATATAACAATAAACAATGTACGACAGAACAACTTCAAGTGTTGAATGTAATATTGTAAGGCAGGTTAATAAGTACTGGAGTGATAGTAAATGCATTGGGATTTGAAAAAAGCTTAAGGGATACGTTTGAAAAAAAATCAGTACTTCTCAAATGTTCTTTACTTCTGCTTATTTTAGTGGTTAAAAACACCACTTTTGTTTATTTGTGATATTCGGTCGACGATTGAGTAACACTCATCTTTCATCAAGAAAACAAGTTCTGTGAGTTCTCTATGTTGGGGTAATGCTCATACATTCTTATGTGTTTTTTGAAGGGTAGCAGTGCAAAAGTCAAATCCTTGGTGTTCTGGGAAGTATGTGGGAGATAAACACCTAGAGACTTTCAACCAGAGGCTCTTAAGTCTGGATTCAAGTGTTTTCTCCTATAGTAGGTACTAGAAAGTACATTTTAAAGCAAAATTAAACATTGCCTGTTACTTAGGAGTTTTACAAAATAAGACTTCCCTCAGTGCTTTTCTCTGCCTCAAGAAAATTCTGTTGGTTAGATTGATGTAATTTTATTGGTATATTTATCCAAATTTTGGTAACAACAGTGTTAGAAAAATAGCATCTTTATTTTCCCATGGTTTAGTTCCCATGGTTTTTGGACATGGGAAATTTCTGGTAGTGTTTCTTTCTATAGCTGTCATATTTATATATTCCTTTTTTACATGTATTAAGTCTGAGGGCATTCTTGTCATACCCATGGTGTTAGGGTCATACATTTGTAAGCATTCCATATTTGTTGAAAGTATGCAGAGGTTGAAAACTTGCATGTTGGTTATGGCTCATTATATAGGTACCTGTCTCCTGCTTGTTACCCACAGAATATAATAGGATAATTACCAAAGTAATTTTAATTTTGCATAAATTGTTCTTAGTAAGCATCTGACTATTAAAATGGTGTTATCTATATTATAAGATGGTCTCTGTAATATACTTGGGTATATATATCTTTAGTAAATCATTTCTATTGCTAACATCTATTTTCTGAGGTTTGTGATTGCTGGCTTATTTCCAAGGGAAGGCATATGGAGGTTTTTGTATGCATATTGAGATTCCCTATGATTTGGAAGGGTACATTTCATTAGAGAATTCTAAGTGTTGCAGTCACTGTTGTGGCTAAACATTTTGCCTCTTTTTGAAAAACCTTAGGGCAATGTCGCAGCTATATTAAATGCTCATTTTTTTTTTTTTTAAAGAGGTGGAGAGAGAGGGTGGCGCGGGGCAGAGGAAGAGGGAGCGAGAGAATCCCAAGCAGGCTCCATGCCCAGCGCAGAGCCCAAAGTGGGGCTCAGTCTCACAACCTTGAGATCATGACCTGACTCAAATCAAGAGTTGGATGCTTAACTGACTAAGCCACCCACACATTCTTAAATGCTTATTTTATTTTAGATTTTATTTATTTAACTGAGGGAGCACAAGCAGGGGAAGTGACAGGCAGAGGGAGAAGCCTGCTCCCCGCTGAGCAGAGAGCCTGATCTGGGGCTTTATCCCAGGACTCTGGGAACATGACCTGAGCTGAAGGTAGATGCTTAACCGACTGAGCCACCCAGGAGCCCCTAAAATGCTCATTTTATTTATTTTTTTTGAAGATTTTATTTATTTGACAGAGAGAGACACAGCGAGAGAGGGAACACAAGCAGGGGGAGTGGGAGAGGGAGAAGCAGGCCTCCCACTGAGCAGGGAGCCTGATGCAGGGCTCAATCCCAGGACCCTGGGATCATGACCTGAGCTGATGGCAGACACTTAACGACTGAGCCACCCAGGTGCCCCTAAAATGATCATTTTAAAGAGAAATCTTATGCAGTTAAATTTACTTAAATGGTATCTGCCATATTGGGTTCTAACTTTTAAAAGTGAGAGCTCTATAATGCTTTCATTGATTTTGTTTTTTGCTACAAGTTCTGTGATTGTTTTGTTTCTGTGATGTACTTGCTTTCAAGAGGTAATAGCTACCTGGAAGGGTTAGTCTAACAGGTATATCTCTAATTCCTTGTGAATCCCAAATAACATACTTCTTGTGGGTAAGATAAATG
Organism: Callorhinus ursinus; assembly: GCF_003265705.2. Taxonomy (NCBI): domain Eukaryota; kingdom Metazoa; phylum Chordata; class Mammalia; order Carnivora; family Otariidae; genus Callorhinus; species Callorhinus ursinus. The sequence goes on from NW_027397066.1 coordinate 77,292,644, forward strand.
TTCTATTTAGTGCATTTTTGAGATTTTTGTTTAAGTGGCATGCTCTCTTGAGATATTAATATTTTTAATGCAATTTTATAAAGATGTAGTGCTACTTTTCTCTCTTGTTGAAAAGTTGTGTTGTTTTTTGTTTTTGTTTATTTTTTTAAAGATTTTATTTATTTATTTGACAGAGAGAGAGACAGCGAGAGAGGGAACACAAGCAGGGGGAGTGGGAGAGGGAGCAGCAGGCTTCCCACGGAGCAGGGAGCCCGATGCGGGACCCGATTCCAGGACTCTGGGACCATGACCTGAGCCGAAGGCAGACGCCCAACGACTGAGCCACCCAGGCGCCCCTTGTTTTTGTTTTTTAAGATTTTATTTATTTATTTGACAGAGAGAGAGACAGCGAGAGAGGGAACACAAGCAGGGGGAGTGGTAGAGGGAGAAGCAGGCCTCCCACCAAGCAGGGATCCCAATGTGGGACTCGATTCTCGACCCTGGAATCGAGAAAGGCAGATGCTTAACGACTGAGCCACCCAGGTGCCCCTCTTGTTGAAAAGTTTTAAGAAGAAAGGCTCATGGGTGGCTCAGTTGATTAAGTGTCTGACTTCAACTCAGGTCATGATCTCAGGGTCCTGGGATGGAACCCTGCATCAGACTCCCTGCTCAGTGGGGAATCTGCTTGTCCCTCTGCCCCTCCCCCTGCTTGTGTGCACGCACATGCTCTCTGTCCCCTCTCTCTTTCTCTCGCAAATAAAATCTTAAAATATATATATGTATATATTTTTAAAAAGTTTTAAGAAGAAATGCTGCTGGAGCCACACGTTTGCATGGAGGCTAAGCATTTGGGGGAAGTTTAGTTACAAATTTTATTTGAGTACAAAAAAGTTAATGACATGTTTAGTGACACATATTGGTATTACTGTGAGTTAATTGGCTCTAAATCATAGTTATTAATAAGAGTCATTTAGGTTATTTTAGTTATTCAAATCTAAGTATAAAATCTTCTCTTATTATTTTGATGTTCAGTTCAATTTAAATATTATTTTATGCATGTGCACATGGAGGTACAACAGACCCAGAGACAAGGCCTGGATCTAGTTTACCAACCTAGAATACCTCATGACCCTTTCTTCTCTCGTAGTCCTGGTTCCCTATTTTTAGCCTCTGTGCTTTCTTGGTTGTTTTTTTTTTTTTTTAACTTCCTGTCCCATTTCAAAGCTTCTTCACCAACATTATCTTATTGATTCTTAATCTTTGGCCTTTTGGTACAGTGGCAACACCTAACTGACCTGGGAAGGGGTGATATGAGGTCACTGTCCTATGAGAATGGAGTTTGGAAAATTCAGAATTGGATAGTGGTAAGCAGAGAAAGAGGACATGGAAAGCTGGTTCTGATCCTGTAGCATATCGAGCTCTGTTGCTGAATAAAGGAAAACTTAAGGCTTAGAGAAGCCGAAGGAATAAAGTGAATGAAGAAGGGATATTTTGTCTTTATTTATAGAGGGAAGGGGCAAGTCAGAAGGTCTGACTGGTCAGTTTGAAAAGCTGTCTTCTCTGCCCTGTCGGTCCTTGAAACAGGCATCCAGCCTATGTGAATTGGTAGCATGGCATAATCATAATAATAGTGAACATTTATTTTGCATTGTGTGGTATATGCTATGCTGGTGTTTTATTTATCTGCTCAAGCAGTCTGTGAGACTGGTGGAATTGTAATCCTCATTTTAAGGAGAGGTAGATGAAGCTTAGAGAGGTCTAGTAAATTAATGTCACACAATCAAGAAATGGCAGAGCATGAATATGAACTCATGTTTGCCTGATTTCAAAGCCTATGCTCTGTACTATGTTCTTATTTGCTGAATGGACATAGGCAGTCCCTTTGAAGCTCTCTTTTCCCATCTGTAACTATCTGATAATGGCAAAGAAAGATAAAATGTTTCTGAAAGTTGCTTATTTACTGTTGTTGCTCAGTAAATAGTCTGAATTACTTTTCTGGGCCATTTCTTTCTCAGGATAGAAAAATGTTACGTGAGGGGTGCCTGGGTGGCTCAGATGGTTAAGCGTCTGCCTTTGGCTCAGGTCATGATCCCAGGGTCCTGGGATTGAGCCCCGCATCGGGCTCCTGCCTCAGCGAGGAGCCTGCTTCTCCCTCTCCCTCTGCCTCTTGCCCTGCTTATGCTCTCTCTCTCTCTCTCTCTCTCTATATATATATATATATATATATATATTATATATATATATATATATATATATATATATATCTGTGTTTCAAATGAATAAATAAAATCTTTAAAAAAAAACAAGAAAAGAAAAATGTTACGTGAGAAGAGCTACTCCTCTAAAATGACTGAAGAACATTTGCCTTTGGGTATTTCCTGGTCAAAGTCAGATGGGGGAAGCCCAAGTCTTGGTGCCTTTCATCCTTTCCCATAACACACACACACACACACACACACACACACACACACACAATCTACCCATCTGCTTACTGAAGACTGGACTTGCTTTTCAAGAGAAAACTTCTTGTCATCCATAACTGTAGTATAAAAGGGTTACAATGAATCCCTAGAGGTTTTAGTCCAAGTATAGGTGATTGATATTAGAGCCTTTCTCATCGAGGCTAATGGGGAGGCTCAGTAGAGATATCATTCCCTTGAAGAGCATATTGTTGTCCTGGTTTACCTTCATTTCTGCATCAGTAAACAGAAGCTCAGATGTAGTCCCAACATGTGTAGCCATGTGTGCTTGCAACTTGAGACCACAAAGCAGTGTTTTTAAAGAAACATACAGCTACAATTAAGTTTATGGAAAATTGGACAACAGTAATAAAAATGCATCTCAAGATCAAAGGAGAAGCATTTGCTTGTGATTAGTTTGATTTATGCTGAGCTTGACCCAGGAGCCTCCAACTACTGCTTCCTTCCTACACATTGTGCATTTATGAAATAGACATACACTTAAGGCTGTCATATAATATGTACAAGATTTACTGATGACAGAAAGTTTTTACTGTTTCAAATGAATGCAAGCTATTTAGACTGGCAAAAACAAAGAAAAAATGAACTATGAAAATAATGAGTGACCTTGTAGTTTTTCCTTAGCTGCTAACAATTCATAATAGTGCTACATCCTAACCAATTTAAGGGGAAAAAAAAACATTTATCTTTCTAATGACTGGATGGCTTGAGGAAGTGGGGATAAATGAAGCTCATAGGAGTAGATAGTGAGATACCGTCTTTAATAAATCTTAAATTTGTTTCTATGCGTTGGGCCTTTCCCACTTACACATACAGCATTAGTTCAGGCTCTTCATGTTCTTTAGTTTAAATTGTGTGAGTAGAAAACCCGAGTATTGAATACTAAGATGGTTGGAGATTTAGAAAAGATGTTATTATCAAAACCCAAGATAATTAATATTACTGGCCTCAAAAAAACTATAGACAAAAAGGAATTTGTTTGACAGTTTAAATAGTATGAAAGATTAGATAGATGGTGATGGGCATTTGTTTCCATTTCTGATCATTGAGAAAAGGTTGTGATTAAATACAATTAATCTCGCTCTATCTGTCTATAAGAGAGAGACAGAGCATGACGAGCTGGGGGCAGAGAGGGGCAGAGGGAGAAGGGGAGAGAGAGAATCTTAAACAGGCTCCATGCTCAGCGCAGAGCCTGACGTGGGGCTCGATCTCACGACCCTGAGATCATGACCTGAGCTGAAATCAAGAGTGGGATGCTTAACCAACTAAGCCACCCAGGTGCCCCACAATTAAGCGCTTCCTAATGCTTGTTAGATAAAGATATCGAGAGGAGTTGTGACATCTCTTTGAAGGTCCTAGGAAAAATATACCATTAACTATCCAAAATGGATTTACTTTGTTCTATTAGAAACGTGGTTTGAGTTTTGACCTTACTTAGACCAGTTCAGCCTAATGATTAATCAAAGATTCTCATTTTCAGATTAGATCCATTTTTCTCTCTTTGATGAATTAAGTATATTTCTCTAGAATTTAGCATATTAAACTGATGTGCCACTATCGATTTCTTATTTATGATGGGTTAATTAGATATTTTTCTAATATCTACAATATTCAAAGTTCTTAGAGAAGAGCAAATTCTAAAACATGATCTCTGACTTTATAGAGCTTGTTTTAAAGTTGGAAACAGGTTGGTGACAAATTACAGATAGCTCACAATTCAGGCTTTAGCTTTATTCTAGATTGTAGGAAGCAAGAAGGTATTTGAAGTTTTTTCACCCTCTTTTTATAAATAGTTGACATGATTGGAACTCTCTAGTATGAAGTGGTAATAGGGCCACCATTATGGAAATGTGAAGATGGAGGAAAGAGGGAGGAATATGGAGAGTTTGGTGGCAGGAGGTCTTTAGAAGACTCTTGTGGTACTTAGTAGGCAAGGTCAGGGTGACATATTGAGTATGGATTAGCATGGGAGAGGAATGAAAGGATAGATTCAATTTAGTAATTTCCCTAGATGTTGGTACCTATGGAAGAGGCGGAATTCACAGGGGCTATAGGATTTCTGTGCTCCACCATCTAAAAATAAGGGTGGCAGTTAGAGTAAATGCAATCCTAAAAGGATAGATAGTTCTGAGAAGTTGGATTTGGACATCTTGAGACCATGGGCTCTTAGAATCTAGCAGGCAGCTAGAACAAAGGAGTAAGAAAAGTTTTACCTAGTTATGACATTGGATTTGATTAGATTATTTTCTTTCTACATTGTTCATTACCTTTATGTTACTACTGGATGAGAGTATTTAAATTGCTTTTATTGGGTACATTTAGAGGAAATGTCCATAGGTTTCAATTTCTATTTTAAGGCTACCTTAATGTGAGAAATGATGAGGTAATTTAGCTGTGTTCTATTTCTGATTATCTGTCTATCTGCCTGCCTGCCTGTCTGTTTGCCTGCCTGTCTGTCTGCCTATCTGTCTATCTATTTACCTACCCACCCATTATCTATCTATTTTAATGCTTTACCTAAAATAAAGGTCAAGCATTGGCTAAAATAAAATCTGGGATAAATTATTTGATACTTTCTCTCATCAGGATTCAAATTTCAATTCATTTGCTCAGTTTGGAAGGGAATAGATTTTCCTTTGCTCTGTCAATGAAGTCTTTCAGATTTAACTCTTTTTTTTAGGATTAGATCTATACCTTTGTGCAGACAGCTCACAGATAAACTTTTATTTATTTTTTATTTTTTTATTTTTATTTTTTTTTAAAGATTTTGTTTATTTGTCAGAGAGAATACAAGCAGGGGGAACAACTGGCAGAGCAGGCAGAGGGAGAAGAAGGCTCCCCGCTGAGCAGGGAGCCCGATATGGGGCTCGATCCCAGGACCCTGGGATCATGACCTGAGCCGAAGGCAGCCGCTTAACTGACTGAGCCACCCAGGCATCCCTTATTTTTTTTTTTTTTAAAGATTTTATTTTATTATTTGACAGAGAGAGAGACAGTGAGACAGGGAACACAAGCAGGGGGAGTGGGAGAGGGAGAAGCAGGCTTCCCGCCGAGCAGGGAGCCCGATGTGGGGCTCGATCCCAGGAACCCGGGATCATGACCTGAGCCGAAGGCAGACGCTTAACGACTGAGCCACCCAGGTGCCCCTCCCTTATTTTTTTTTAGAGATTTATTTATTTGAGAGAGAGAGAGAGCAGGGGGAGGGACAGAGGGAGAAGGAGAATCTAAAGCAGACTCCCTGCTGAGCATGGAGCATGATGCAGGGCTTGATCTCAGGACCCTGAGATCATGACCTGAGCCAGAACCAAGAGTCAGACGCTCAACAGACTGAGCCACCCAGGTGCCCCAGATAGATAAACTTTTAGGGGCGCCTAGGTGGCTCAGATGGTTAAGCATCCGTCTTCGGCTCAGGTCATGATCCCCGAGCCCCATATCGGGCTCCCTGCTCAGCGGGGAGCCTGCTTCTCCCCCTCCCTCTGCTTCTCCCCCTGCTCATGCTCTCTCTCTCTCTGTATCTCTGTGTCTCGAATGAATTAAAAAAAATCTTAAAAAAAAAAAAAACTGGAAGGGACCTTTGAGATCATTTAATACAGCCCCTATATTTCTCAGGTTAGTTATCTGAAGTCAAGGAAATAATAATAATAGCTAACATCTATTGAGCTCTTGTCTCACCTAATCATTATAACAACCCTATAAATAAATCCCATAGAAAGCAGTGGCATTGCTGGCTTTTAGGAACAGTTTTCTTTGGGTCTCTGCATTTGAGAAGAACAGTTCATATTTCTGTTTTTAAATTAAGTGGTTTCTTTATATTTAAATTCATAAAAAGAAATAGTGGTCATTAAAAGACAGCTACACCTGTTAATGTTGTAAAACTGTATCTTTTAATATAGTTACTGCTGTTTTTAGACTTTTTTCCTACCCTACACAGCTTTCATATTTTAATAAATATACCTGCCTTTATAGTATTTTAAAATATACTTAATAAAGTTCTGTCTTGTTTTTTTCTTGATCCCTTGATTGTGAAAACTAGTCCATTTAATTTTTTTGAATTTTGGAACTACTTTGTCAATCATATAATATATAATAAATAGTGTATATGTGTACATATATATAATATAGCTGTGTTGATAAGTGTGCTGTGAGTTATATTTTCATCTGCTTTGTTACTCTGGAAATTTTATTTCTTTAGTGTCAACATACTACTAATTTTTCTTGCCCTTAAATATCTTGGCATCTAAGAGGATTGTTTCTGTTAGTGTAAAGATGAAAATAAAATCCTGATATACTATGTATGTGATATACTATGTATGTGATAGGAAATATTTCATTTGAAAGTTTTGAAATCTTTTTTTACACTTTGTGTCTGTGAGATTTTGTATAGCTTTGATCAAATAGGTATTTTTTCTTACTAATTTCAAGAATTTTTTTAGTCGCTTGATGTATTTTAAAATGAATTTCTAATTATGTAAAATTTTAGTTTTTCCTAATTTCACAGTTTATTTTGTTTTATTTTTTTTAATTAAGTAGGCTCCATACACATCGTGGGGCTCAAACTCACAACCCTGAGATCAAGAGTCCCATGTTCCACCGACTGAGCCAGCTAGGCGCATTTCACAATTTAAAACAAATGCCAGTGTTAAATAATAAATCTGTGGTATCCATTTATTCAATATATATTTAGTGAAGATCTGTAGTGTGCCAGGCACACTTCTGCCATTAGGAGAGAGTGGAGAGGAACGCAGACATGGGCCTGTCTCAGTGGTTCTAATCTTCACCACTATTTTCTTGATTTTAGATACAGATACTTATTTTCATGTACTAAGATTGGTCTGCCTTGATCATTATTTTTAAGGAAAGAGTTTGACAGCTGATGGTAATCAAAACCTAACCTGACTGAACATTCGATATCTATTTTATTTATTGCTTTGCTTTCAAATTGTGAATTCCAGTCCTCAGTTCTTGTTTAGTTTGTGGAGGGATATATTTTTTATTTTATTTATTTATTTATATTTTTTAAGGATTTTATTTATTTATTTGAGAGAGAGACAACAAGCATGAGTGGGGGGAAGAGCAGAGGGAGAGGGAGAAGCAGACTCCCTGCTGAGCAGGGAGCCTGACAAGGGGCTCAATCCTAGGACTCCAGGATTATCATGACCTGAGCTAAAGGCAGATGCTTAGCCTGACTGAGCCACCCAGGCACCCTGGGATATATTTTTTAATCAAGAAGTAATTTTAGGGGCGCGTGGGTGGCTCAGTCATTAAGCGTCTGCCTTCAGCTCAGGTCATGATCCCAGGGTCCTGGGATCGAGCCTCGCATCGGGCTCCCTGCTCCGCGGGAAGGGAAGCCTGCTTCTCCCTCTCCCACTCCCCCTGCTTGTGTTCCCTCTCTCGCTGTGTCTCTCTCTGTCAAATAAACAAAATCTTTAAAAAAAGAAGTAATTTTAGTAAAATGTTCTCCAAAATATTTAGTTTTTTTATTTTTAAAAAATTGTGGTAATCATAAAAGTTAACCATTTTAACTATTTTTAAGTGTACAATTCAGTTGCATTAAGTACAGTTACAGTGTTGTACAACCATCACTGCTATCCATTTTCAGAATTTTTTCATCATTCCAAAGAGAAACTGTGTAAAATCCTTTACTTTTAAGTATTTGAGGAATATTGGTTATTTTCTTTTTTGGGTGAAGTCTCACTTGTCTTCCAACAACTCAATATTCAGTGTGATCTACTTACAGTTACTGAATTCTGAGCTTGTCATTGAATTAGAATGGTTTCTTTTGATTTGTACTTGTTCCATGTTTCTAGGTATGTATTAAAATTGCATCATGTTTCATTTTACTGTAATTTTTTATTTGTTTGCTTCTTTTGGAGCAGTGAAATAGATACATATGAACTTTGAAGGATATCAAACTAAGTTATGTGAACACATAGGAAATTGTTTAGAGAGGGAAGAAAGATTGAGGATTAAAGACTGTGGTACACAAAACCGCCTGACAGTCTCAGACACAACTGGTTTCCTTCCCCTCCTACTAAATGCCTGGAGCAGGAAGCACATCTAGTGTAAAAGATCCTTGGGTCTGTGATCTAAAAGAATTCAGTGCCCCAAACACTGGGTAGGAATTGGACTCGACAGGAAAGATTGTTCAGGAGATCCTCTGCCTGTGTTGCTCTTTGTGCTCAAACAAAAATACAGCCCTTTAAAGAGTTTTAAGCATTATTTCGAGAAGAGTTTAAATACCCTATTCACATGACAGATGTTAAAATGTAGTTTCCTTGGCTGCTTCTCTTCCTCATTCATAACAGTCATACGCTGCTGTTACACAATAAAGAATTGGAGAAATTATCAGGGAACCTTTTTCAAAAAATTCTTTCAGTTTTTTAGAGAGCAAATAGGAATTTAAGAAAGTAAACATGAAAGTCATTTGAATTTTAACTTTACCTGTTAATCAAGATAACTTTTTATTACTTTTTCTAAAAGTATATTAATATACTTTTAATACAAACAAAAGTATAATTTTCATGTGTGTTTATTGTTCTGTTTTTTAAAGAGTGACATTCCTAATGAAATATATTTATTACAGCTCAAAGATGGTGGCAAAGCATCCCAGGCAAATGTAAGAATAGGTGATGTGGTTCTCAGCATTGACGGAATAAGTGCACATGGAATGACTCATCTTGAAGCCCAGAACAAAATTAAGGGCTGTACAGGCTCTTTGAATATGACTCTGCAAAGGTAATTTGCACTTTATTTGCCTCTGAGAGAGAAAACAATACTGAGGAGTGTGTGTTTGTGTATCTGATTTGTGGTGGTAACTAGGAAGTTTCTACTACCATTGTTTCAGGTAGATAAATTAATAAATATAATGGCTTTTAAATTGAGTAATCAAACAGTATGAAAAATTGGTGAAGGCTTTGGATTATTTCCCCATAAAAAGGCATGTCATTCATGTACTGATAAAAATTGTGTGTACAGTTTTAGAAAAATCTAAGAATTCCTGAAATTTCTCAATAGAGTACAGGCTAAAAATTCTTATTTATAGGGTAAAACTTTTGGTTTTAATATTCTGAGCAGTATATTAGAAGGTATTCTTTTAAGATATGGTTTGGCTATTCTTAGTATGTCTTTTGCCCTTTTATCCCTGGGTAGAAAAAATATTTTTACATTTGAAATGCAGATTTTCTGAACTTACTGTTTTTGTTTTTTAAAGTTACTCTGGCCTCAGTTATAGCATAGCTAATCATCTCATTAATTATAATATATCAGGCATTTTGAGCATTTCAACATTTGACCTGCCTTGAAATCATGTGGATTGCTTGTTAAAAATACTGATAGGAATCAGAATATCTGAAAGGGCCAAGAAATATATTTTAGTAAGTTCCCTATGATTATTATGAATTCTAAAGTTGTAACTACTGCAGTATCTTGGGCCCAGGGGAAGGCAGATGAGAGGGAATGAGGAGAGAGTGACTGAATGATAGCTTTCAACCTTTAAGGTTTATAGGGAACGTAGCTATCACTTATCAGCTGGGTATGGAAGATTTTAAATAAGTCTTGTTTTTGATGATTACAAAAGTGTTCTCTAGTTCTATAAAATTTGGAAAACATCGTTTTTCCCCCCAAAACATTTCAGAGGCTTCTGTAAATTATTGTGTATATTGTTAATTTTTAAGAGGGGAATAACATATATGGTACCAAATATATTTGGCTATGGAACCTTTTTTTCTCGGAGCCTCTCCTGAGACTATTTAAAGGATATATACAGGGTAAGTTATGTACTTCTCTGGAAGTGTATCAATTTGGTCTTAAAACTGAATAGGAGAAATTTTTATGAACTTAGACTTACAGATTTACTTTCATGTAACCGGTCCCTCCCCCCAACCTTTTTTTGTGTGTGGGAGGGAGAAATTCCTGTCAGTGGACTGTTCAGTCAATGGTTATTTGTGTTTAAATTTTGATAGCTGTTAGGTATATGTTTTAATGCATATAAAGGAGTCAAAGAGAAAAAAATAACCTTGCTAAAAAGTTCTATTTTTGTAGTGTCCTTTCTATTCTGTGTACTGTGATCTATAACACAAAATTATTGTTACTAGTTAAATGATAAGTAGTCATTTTTATTTATAGTCGTTTTTACTAAGTATGAATTTTGAAAGGGTACCATGAAATCAAGAAGCTTAGATATTAGATTAGAAGCTTAGATGTATCTTATTTTCTTTTGAAAATACTTCTGAGTCCCATAAGAATAGATGAAAATCAGATGTTACCTTGTTTGTATACATTTCCAATTTAAGTAATCTGTTAATGACCCTTAATAAAGATTCTTTTACGCTACTTAAATATGAAATTTAACAAACCAAGTCATTCTAAACATTTGGAGATACTGCTTAATCTTGTCTTCATATTTCTGAATATAGATAATCAGGGCCCAAAACAGGAGAGAGAATTTTAGAGTCCCATTGTTATTCATTGTAATTCTCAAGTTTTTGAACACTTGTGTTAAGTAATGTCAACCTGAAAAGAGATTTGCATTTAAAAGAATTTATGGTATAACACTGACAATACTACTGGGGCACCTGGGTGGCTTAGTCGGTTAAGCATCTGACTCTTGATTTCAGCTCAGGTCAGCTCAGGTCATGATCTCAGGGTCATGAGATCAAGCCTTGCATAGTGCTCTGCGCTGTGTGTGGAGCCTGCCTAAGATTCTCTCCTTTCCACTCCCTCTACCCCCCACCCCAGTCTCTCGCATGTGAGTGCTCTCTCTCTCTCTCAAAAACCCCCCAAAAACAAAAAAACAAGCCCTAATAACAATACTACTGAAGAAATACTTTTTGCCTTTCAAGGAAAAAAATGAAACTTTGAAGAGTTAGTTTCAATCTTTCCCTAAACTAAGTTGTTTCTTTTCCTAAGTTCTCTCTCATATGGAAGCAAATATTTTTTCTTCCACTTATTTCTGAATTTGACAACAGCATCCTTAATTGGCCTCCTGTTACCTTACCCTTTTTATTCCATCTATTAACCAACCAGACTGTTTTGTAGTCTCCTTCCAAACTGAATGACCTACAATAGTACTTGTGCCGTGTCACTCTTTTCTTCTTAAACATGTACTTTTCTTCGTGAACATGTAGTATTTCCCTTTACAGACTTGTCATAGTTCAGTTTCCCTGGAACAGGAACCTGAGATAGAATTCATGTACAAGTAATATATTAAGAGAGGTCCTTGAAATGGTACAACGAAGTGAGCGAAGCAGGATTGGGAAGAAGAAGAAACTGAGAGGATGTGGTTTCAGGGGTATCTAGCCTCAGCTTGATCCAGGAGGTAACTTTGGTACAAAATTGTACCACAGAGGCTGTCTTGCCTTGAGGCAAGGGAACAGGGTTTTTGTCCCCCCTCTCTTGCATTTGTTAGTCAATGGCCACCAGTTTTCCTGGAAATGGATGTGTGTGGATGTGTGTGCATGTACATGCAGGGTGGAGGGAAGGAGGTAGCTTCCGTTGCTTACACAGAAAGTTGCTGGTGTGAACCTTTAGCATTTCATGAGTGGCTGTAGCAACCTGGTAGAAGGGTTCCAGGGGACCCAGGCTGGGTACCCAGCATGTGCTATGAGATTCCATCCAGACTTGAGTCCGCTTGCTCAGAGGATTAGGTTCCCTGTGATTTAGACTCAAATTGTCCTCCCCAGATCATCACTACTCATCAGTGAGTACTATCATTTTATTTAAGATAAGTTTCCTACTGTTCCTCACCTGCCTGTCTGTCCTCTCATGAAATTCACTTCATCTGAGATGCCTACTCACCTCTTCACTGCCAACACAAGCCTCTACATCCACAAAGCCTATGATGAACCTCATTGTCTACCTGTTGTCTTTTCTTACTTTTGCAACTCATTCATTTTTTTCCCCCTCTGAACTCCTATGACAAGTTTATACCATTTGATTCAGAATTTAATTATGTGCTAGGTATAACCAGGAATAACAAGGCAAATTCCATGAGTCATGCAAATAAACCTAGTAGTAATAGTCATACCTAATACTGTCCATGTATAGTATACTATAATAATCACTCCATGTATATTAGTTCTGCTTCTCCAGCTAGACTCCGTGAGCATCTGAGCAAGCAGATGCTTGCTTAGATCATGTTTTTTGCATGATCTGTGTTTAACAACATCTTGTATAGTTTTATGTTCTTAATGTCTAATTAATATTTGATGGGTACCAGCATTAATTCCCAAACTTGGAATCACTTATTTATTTCACAAGTAGTTTTTGAGCTTTTAGTATGTGCCAAGCACTGTTATAGATACTGGGGACATGCAGTGAGCAAAACAGACAAAAATCTCTGCTTCACAGTGCTTGCCTTTTATTGAGTAGAGATAGACAATAAACAAGTAAGTAAAAGCATGTATTACATCCCATGGTGATAAGTGGTATGGGGAAGAATAGAGCACGTAAGGGAGATAAGGAGTGCAGGGGTAGGGAATTGCAAGTTAAAATAGAGTGGTCAGAAAAGCTTCAGTGAGAAGGTTATTGGATATGTGGGTCATGTGTGTCCTAGGCAGAGGGAAGAGGTGGCTCAGTGACCTGATAGAGAGTCCAGTAGGCCTGGAGCAGAGTGAGAGAAGGTGGGGTGAGTGAAGGTAAGAGATGAGGTCAGGGGGTAGCAGGAAGTGGCTTGAGATGGGACAGAACTTATAGAGCCTTGTGGGTCACTGTAATGTTTGTAATCAAATTTAAGTTTTCCTGGACCTAAAAAAATTGTGAGATAGCCTTGAAGAGTTGTAGCTGCCCGGCCAGATCTACAGCAAGGTCTGGGAGAGAAATGACTTCATTATTGGAAGGAGGGGCTGGAAGGAGGAGCAGACCAAACTTCCCACGTCTTGGTCGTGGTGGCACTGCCTTTTCCTTCTAACACTGTCAGAAACACTGGGTGGTTGCCACTTTTGCCGAGTTCTGCTCACCTCTACCCAAGAATGCCGAGGGGGAGAAGATAAGAGAAAAGCCATTTTTGTTTTTGAAATGAAAGTTACCAGCAATTCTGTTTTGTGAATTTTTTTTGCACTAAGTATTATTGAGATGTATCAACTCATTAAATAAATATATAGTATATACACTTAATTGATTTCTTTAGGCCTAACCTCAATATCTGAGAACAGGATTTAGATAAGAAAAAGTAAGATAAAGATGCTTGCTTATGATTAAGGTTGTTTTGTAACTTTTTTTCTATCTAGTCTAATTCGGGGGTATTTAATAAAGCAAACATATTATCTCTCTGTGATATCCTAAAAAGATAAGACTTGATTCACTGTGTTCTGGGTATCTAATGAATATGGAGGTGTGGAAAATTTTATTTTAATCTGTCTTTTATCCTTGGAGTAGGATTGGAAATTTCTTTCTTTCTTTTTTCCTCCTGCAACTGCAACTGATTCTGAGTACAACTGGACAATGAAAAATTCTATTTGAAATGATTTTTCCTCTTGGTGAAATTAGGCAAATAGCAGTATCCTTATTTTTAAATATCAATTGCATTTTGCATATACTTTTATCCAAGTCAAAGTGGATCATTTTTAAAGTTATATTTCAGTTAACAAAAGAAGAAAATTACTTTCTAAAGCTTTGATGTTGAGTAACTATTAACTAACTACGTTAGAATTGGATTCTATGAATAAGATTTTTAACTTTCATTTTATTTCAGTAGTATTCTGCATAACACAGATAAACTTGCTACTAACTTATTGTATGAATTGAGGCAAGTCACTAAACTTCTGGTAGTTAATTTTCTTGACTATAAAATGAGGTCATGGGTGATTTCTAAGTTCCCTTAAATTCTGGTTCTTGTTCTGATTTTTCAGCTGTAAATGGATAAGTTCCTTAGAGCTTGCTATTAGATCAAACTTAGGTTTGCTTATTTTGGCTGAGAGAATCAGGAAATTGGACTTTCTTCATTGGAATTATCTTAAACTGTGCCAGGTTAGCAAAGTGACTTGTACTATTCTGCTGACTTTAAGGTGAAAGGTAGGTCAGATGGATATTCAAATGGCATTTAATCATAAAAAATATTTTATACATTTTCCTTATTTTATATTTTTAAATTAATCCTCTCAGAATCATAGAAAAAAATTATATACGTATAGCTTTTCTAATCTTCTTTGTTTTTTTACATTACTGGTAGTGACAGGTCTGTGATTTGTTTTTTTGTTCCTTAGGCTTCATTTAGTATATAACGTATTATGATTGGAAGTGAAAGATCTAGAAGGATTGAGTTTTGAAAAATATTGATGTACTCTCTTTCTACCTCCCCCTTCTTCCTCATCCTTCAAACAACAACAACAGAAAAATTGTCAGATGTCCAGTAACTAATACTAATGAATGACAGATTGGAATAATTTAATAGGTTCATTGAATTACAAGAAAAAAGTAGCTGTTTTACCAGACCAAAGCTATTAGCCATCTTTTGTTTCATTTTAACAGATTGCTTAACATTTTATTACTGTTAGCTTTATGGATTCCACTCTGCTCTTTCACTAAGAGCATAGAGGCAGGATTTTAGAAAGTATTTTTTTTTTAAATCAAAATTTTCTGTTCTCTGGGATATTTGAATTTTTGTGAGTTAGAAGACATTTAGTTGGATTATCTTTTAATTGGAGTTGCACATTGCTATTCATATGCTTTTCTAATTTCTGTTCTGCAATTTAGCTTTTACTGTTTTTTGTTTGCTTGTTTATGTTGGTTTTAGTTTTGTTTTTTAATTCTTAAGTGCGAGGATGACTTTTTTTCAGAAGGACTGAGTCTGATCACATCATCCCTGTCCGCACCATTAAAATTAGCAGTGCTGCTTAGGAAAGGGGAAGACAAGCATGCATGGACATCTCTTTTTTGCAATCCTTTTCACAAATATAATTTGGACTCAAATCATCCTCCACAGATCATCACTACTACGTCCATTTATCAGATGAGTACATTATGGCTTCAAGAGTTTATGTGATTTGCCTAACAAATCCAGGTCAGTTCAAAGCCTGTGCCCTCTCACATTCTTTGTTGTAGCAGTGGACTTAATGACTCTAGTATCCTAATAAAAATTTTTGGTAAGACAGGATGGTAACACAGGAGGGGTAACTCTTTGACTCTTTTGCTTGTAAGCAATCGCCTCTCTCTGTCCAAAATGTCCCTTTCATTTGCACTCTCACCTGTCAGTATTCTGTAAGTAATATTATACCTAAATTATTTTCTATGTGTTTCATAGACCCTATATATTAGAATGAAAAGAAAGAAAAAAAAAGAAGGCTAAATAGATTGGTGGACCTCTGGATGAGAGCATTTATTTGAATACTGGCTTGTGTATATGGTTGTGGGTCCTAAATGAGAATGTGATATTTCAGTTTCCCTTCTAAATTTGTAACCCTGTTGACTGTATTTGCTAATTTATTTCTGTATTAAAGTTTGAAGACTTCGTTCTTGAGCAGGCTTCTACCTGTGTACTCCATGAGTAACTAAAGATTCAGCAATTAAAAAAATATATTTTTAGGAATTTTTAGGGCTCTTTATGATACCCATTGGAAAAGAAACCATAACTGTCAGTCAGCAAATCAGTCAGCAGGCATAGAAGGGAAGTATTTATCTTACATCCCTTTTTCTTCAGTTCAGTAGGGGTAAAGATTGTTGAAACTGAACTTGAAGGCTTAAGTTAGTTCTTTTTTTTTTGACAGTCTGTAGCAATTTGACAACAGATTTGGTAAATATAAGTTAATCAGAGTGTATTTTGCATTTTGAAATTCTTCCCTTTGAACTTTGTATCTTGAAAGTTGTGGTTATTTCTTAACAATAAAAGTGTTTTTTATTCCTGTGAAGGAAAAATTATTTCAATCTGTAATCCTTTGGGAAACCAATCCTAGGAAATAATACATTTAAAGACCTGTTTAATTATAAAACTTTATTGAAAAATTTTAATATGTAGAATTGTTTGTAGGTGCAGAATTTTTTTTTTAAACGCCATGAAACAGATAGGGGAATGGTAATAACACTGGCTTTGACGTTAGGCAAACTTGGGGCAAACCTTGGTTCTACCACTTTCTGGGTGTGTAACCTTAGGCAAGTTATGTGACTGAATTTCAGTCAGCCATTTGTTATTGGGCATAGTAATAACTGCTGTCTAGGGCTCTTATAAAGGTTAAGCAAATTAGCATATGTAAAGAGCCAAGGGCACAGTAGAGGTAAGTTTCTCTCTTCTTCCTTCTTTCCTCATGGTAAGTATTAATATAGTATCTGTTTTACAGATACTTCTTGGAGATCATATTTATTTTGTTTCTTAGCAACCAAATGGGTGTGACTGGAAGGAAACAGCGAGAGAATGAGAGGGCAGTCTGGTAGGTAGGTATGTGAGAAAGTCAGAAAGATCATCTTAAAAGTTAGAAGAAAGCATTTTTTAGTCAAGTGAGTGATTTTTGATTATACAGTTGTAATTAAAGCTTTTGAAAACAGTGGAGTAGATACAAACATGCTTACCGCCAGCTGACGACTGCTTTGGTTCAAAATTATTGCCTTAACCAGTAATTTACGGCAGTGAAGAGAAACCAGTACACACCTAGCCTTGTTTATTCTGCTAATGTCTCTTGTTCTCCTTAGAGGAACAGTGTAGATACAATTCTTTTTCACTGTGGCTTAAGTCAGAAAGACAAACAAAAAAAATGACTTTTTTAAATCTCACGCAGCCAAATTCATATGTACTGCCTGTAATTTCCTGAGTAACATATTAAAATCAAGTTAAATTACTAACTTTTGGGCTGTGTTTTTATGATACTTTCAGAAATCATTTTTTATAACCTTTTAGAACGTTAATTACTCAAGTTCAGTTGAAAAATCAATGTTCCACATTTTTAAAAATTGGACTTTTCCTCAGGTTTGCATTATGACTAGCAGCCATAAGGGGTAGACAGATAATAAAGAGAGTGATTTATGATTTCTACTGTTAAGGAATTTGTATCTATTCGTTGGGCTAAGAAGAGACAGGAAGTGCCACAGGGCTACAGGGATCCCATTGAAAGCTGAAACTTGGGCTAGGCTTTTAGGTGAGCATGTTGACCAGTTGCAAATAGAGATAAGAATAAAAGGAAAGGTGGATGAGAATAGTGCTTTGCAGGGCCTAGACACTGAGGTATTATTAAAAGTTTTGACCCGAAAAGTGACATTTTCAGAATAATATTTAGTGAGACTGCTTGGAAGAAGGTGGAGAGACACACAGCGGCAGGGAGACTGGTTAGGCAAGTATTGCAGTAACTTGGCTACATGAGGGCTTGAAATGTAAAACAGGTTAAATGAGAGAAATTAGAACTTGAAGAGTAATTCTAAAAGTCACAGTAGTGGGGTAATATGAGGAAAGAGGGAAGAGCGACCCATGGTCCAGATTGTTAGCCTTCTGGACCCATGCTTTGTTCTCTTTTCCTTCCCCCTGCTAGTGTACTTACTGGAGCCTAGCTTCTGCTCTTGTCATGTCACTCACTGAAAGTGCTGCACACTTGGGTGTCTCATAGACTCTTCGATCTTTTTAACACAGTCAGAACTGAGCTTACACCTTCTCTCACCCATTTGCATTGCTTGCTGCACTGATCTTGGTGAATGGCCCACCATCCACCCTATTACCCACATCAGAAAGACTCATTCCTTGTCTGAACCTCCCACATTCTTCTCTAACCACCTGTTGAGTCACATTTGTGTATATCCCCAGACAGGCTGCGAAGAGAGTAGAATAAATTGGCATGGCCCCAGGGTGTGGTGGTGGCAGAGCACCTAGTCATAAGGCCTAGATCTTAAAAGGAAATGTTTAAGTTCCATTTGTTTAGCATGTACTAATGGAACACTTGCTATGCTGATCACTGAGGATAAGAAAGAAGTCCTCATACCTGCTCTCAAGGAGCTCACTGTGTGGGGATCTCATTTCTAACCTTAAATAAGGACGTTTTTTTTTTTTTTAATGTCAAATATTTTATGGGCAGCCTTTCCCCTGTTACATGAAGATGATAATTGTATTTTTAATAATTGCAGATTTCACAAATTTTGTATTCAGATAATTGTATTTTTAGTAATTGCAGATTTTTTTTTTTAAGATTTTATTTATTTATTTGACAGAGAGAGACATAGCGAGAGCAGGAACACAAGCAGGGGGGGTGGGAGAGGGAGAAGCAGGCTTCCTGCAGAGCAGGGAGCCCGATGCGGGGCTTGATCCCAGGACCCTGGGACCATGACCCGAGCCGAAGGCAGACACTTAACGACTGAGCCACCCAAGCGCCCGCAGATTTTATATTGTATTGCAGTTTTAAATGAAGAGGAAGATTTTTTACATTTATGTACGAGAATCTACGTTTATTTAAAAATCAAAATACATGCATGATTTAAGCAGGCTTTAAGCTTTTAGTGCTTAGTACACAGATGAATTCATGGCTCACCTATGAGAACTTAAATCTGTGTGCCAGTTACCCCCACTGGCCAAAAAAAATTTTAAGTTATCTGAAAGGAGATAGAGAGTCCTAAGCAGAGACATGCGGGGAAGGTGAGTCTGAGGAGACACAGCATGAGGATGGAGAGGGAAACAGAGACAGAAAGACATACACAGTAGGACAGTTGATGGAGCACAGTAACCCGAGAAGATTCTCCTGGTCACATCGGCTGTATTACCAGATAAGAAGGATGATGATTCTACCACATTGGATTCTACCAAATTAAGCTTCGTTATCATTTTAAGAAAGAAATAAGCTTAATTTCAGAGTTTTAAAATGAGAAACACTTTGTATGAAAAGCAATAGCTGAGTAAGATATAATGTGCACACTGATTAAGTGGCAACAAGACCAAACTCTTGAAGGACAGAAATAATTTTTTTTGAAGATTTTATTTATTTGAGAGAGAGAGAGAGACAGTGAGAGAGGGAACAAAAGCAGGGGGAGTGGGAGAGGGAGAAGCAGGCTTCCCGCCGAGCAGGGAGCCCGATGCAGGGACTCGATCCCGGGACCCTGGGATCATGACCTGAGCCGAAGGCAGACGCTTAACGACTAAGTCACCCAGACGCCCCAAGAAATAATATTCTGTTTATTACATACTCCAGTGCCTACTACTGTGGCTTAGATTTAGAAAATTCTCAAAAAATATTTATTGCCTTTCATTGTAGAGAATGCTGCCTTTAAAGTTATAGTAATTTTTGCTACTTTTGCCTGATAAATTTAGAAATAATTCTTAAGTTATTAGTGAGATAGAGTGACAACCTGGTCATTCTTGTGTATTTAATGGCAGCAGTCTCCTTGGGGTTCCAAATAAACATTTTTGTCCATAGATCTTTTGAAAGGATTGAAATTCAGGTCATTCCCAACTGTTTCCAGTGGCTGTTGTTGCTATTAAGGTCTCAAAGATTGAAATAGCTTAGGCTGTATATGAGTTGAAAAGTAAACTGGAATGATTGGCTGTGCAAAACACAGATGTGGCCGATTATTTACACTGTCAAACTTCGCAGCTTACTTTCTCTTTAATGTATTTTAAAGCCTGCATTTTCACAGTAAACTAGATTTATACACAGATTCTTTTTTTTTTTTTTGAGAGAGTAGGAGAATCTTAAGCAGGCTCCATGCCCAGAGCGGAGCCCGCCACAGGGCTCCATCACACAACCCTGAGATCATGTCCTGAGCTGAAATCAAGAGTTGAACACTTGGGGGTGCCTGGGTGGCTCAGTCCTTAAGCGTCTGCCTTCGGCCCGGGTCATGATCCCAGGCTCCTGGGATGGAGCCCTGCATGGAGCCCCACATGGAGCCCGCATTGGGCTCCCTGCTCAGCAGGAAACCTGCTTCTCTCTCTCCCACTCCCCCTGCTTGTGTTCCTGCTCTTGTTAACTCTCTCTCTCTTTGTCAAATAGATAAATAAAATCTTAAAAAAAAAAAGTTGGACACTTAACCGACTGAGCCACCCAGGTACCCCTACTCACAGGTTTCTAAATGTTACTAGTCCTAGTAATTTTTTTTAACCAGCCATGATCCCTATTAACAATCTTTCTCTGCATAAGAAGAATAGTCCTTCATTCATCTATTTTTGTGTGTGTATGAATTTTAATTTCTCTAGTAATACAGCAAGAGTTTATTTCTATATTGTAGTAAAAATCCATAGATGATAATCCTGAATTCAGTGACCTCTCTTACAATTGAGTCTGCCTTTATTTGACTGTTTTGGCTGAAGTTTAATAGCACTGTTTTCCTGTGTAATTCATCCTGTTACAATGAATATGAGGGACTTTCCAGACTCTTTTGTTTTACTGGAATTATGTTATATAGACTCTGCTTTGAAATAGTGGATTATTTATTATTCTAGAATGTTTTTGTTATCCTAAGATTGTCTGGTTACCAAATTATTCTTAAAACTAAGAAAAGTATTTTTGTATTTGAAAGATAAGCTGGTTAACTGCCTATTTCAAAGTAGAATTTTAATCTCTTTGACACACTGAAATATACAATATCTCTTCCCCAGATTTCATAGATTCTATAATATTCATGTAGATTTCATTTTCTTAGGAGGAGCCTGTTTGCTCTTAGTGAGTCAAAGAATTATCTCCAAGGGATCAAAGCAAATTGCTCCTTTATTGAAACTTGGTTGTGCTGTTTTTCATTTGTTTGCTTGTAATTTTTATTGCTATATATTTACAGTTGAAATTATTTTAGTATTATGCAAAAAAAGTTTCTTTTTTATCTAGTCCTTTAAAGAAGCTTGATAGGTTATAACAATATTCATGTTTCCAAGAACTTTAGATAATAGTTTTCGTTCTGAGATATCTGATATAAAAAGTGTTAAGGTTGCTAGGGAAGTAGCTTCGGTCTTGTTTCTTAGCACACAGGAGGGATTTGGTAAGTAAAGCATATTAAAGAAAAAGAAGCTAGTATTTTATTTTATTTATCTATTTTTAAAGATTTTTATTTATTTGAGAGAGGGAGAGCAGGAGCAGGGGGAGGAGGAGGAGAAGGGGCAGAGGAAGAGGGAAAAGCAGATGCCCTGCTGAGCAGGGAGCCCGATGTGGGGCTCGATCCTAGGACCTTGAGATCATGACCTGAGCCAAAGGCAGACGCTTAACCGACTGAGCCACCCTGGCGCCCCTAAAGAAGCTAGCATTTTAAATTCTTACTTTTAACAAGTTACTGAGCTAGGAACTTAATATACTTTAGTCATTTAATCTTCATAGCAATTATTGTGACAGATATTATAACCCCACCTTACATAGAGGGTAAGTACCATACTTCAAATTCACACAACTTGTATGTAAATAAGCCAGAATTCAAGCTCAGGTCTGTTTCCCTCCTAATACAATGATTGTTCTACAACATCACACAGTCTCTTTAAAAAAAGGAATTAAGAAAATATTCTTATTGTATAGTCATCATAACACCTACTGCCTAAATGTGCATTTTACTCTTCCAAATACACCCAATAAGAATTTTTGCCATTAAATTTGTTCCGTAGGAGACAGAGAAAGAGGCATTTATGGAGACTTTTGTTTGATATTCCAGTAATTTTAAATTCCATGGAAAATATTAGCAAGAAGTCAGTGCTCTTTGAAAAATTTGCATTTTTAGAAGCTCACAAAATATTCTGGCAGTAATATTACCTCATTCATTCCTTTAGCAGCTCCAACATATATGCATTCTCTGGATTTGTTAAAGCAACTTTAATAATATCTTCATCTGTGAAATAGTTTTTCAGTTGAATTAAAATGCATGGCTATGTTCAAGTATAGAGAACAGACTTCCTAGATTTGTAGCGTTTTAGAGGGACTCAGTTCAAGTTGTTGACCACCTGAGTGAACTCTTAATCCACCTTCACCATTTGTCTCTATGAATGCTTCAGAGTTTCTTTTTGATCTGTTTTTAAAAATGCCTGCAGTGACAACTCTGTGACAGTGGTGACACTGGGATTGGAGTTGTGTAGCAAAGGAAAAACAGAGGGACAGACAGGTATTAGCCCATGAGCTCAGCTTGATCAGCTCATGTGCCTGTTCGCTCTACTCTGTTCTTCGTATATTTGGTGCTTTGTTTACAGTGTTCTTTTAGGTGTCTTATCAGTATCTTATGCTGAGTGTGGGCAATATGCTGGATTTAGTAGTAAATTGGTTTTCCCAAACACCATCACTGTTATAGTAGCCAACATGTTTCCTGTTTTCTCTAACCTTTTCTCCTACTTTCTTTAAGTTGTTCATTTTCCTGCATTTCTTTCTTTCTTTAAAGCCTTAAAATTCCTCCACTTGTCTCTAAGGTGTCAAAATGTCCTTCGCTAATTATGTGTCTGGAGGATGAATGAACCATATGTAATTGAATTACAGAAATAGGAAAAAACTTTGTTAGTTTCAGTGGACATAGAGACCTTAAAAATATTGAGGTCCAGTCCCCTTCATCCCCAACACACACACACAAATACATGAATGATGATGGCAGGAAGGAACAGAGTAGCATTGTTCAGTCACCTAAGTTTGAAGTTCTGAAAAGGAAGAACTTTTTAGACTAAGGGTAAGTTTGCCGGGATCCTAGAGAAGAGAGATCTTAGTTGAGAGTAATTCCATGATTAACATACAGAACGAGTTATAGGTTAGTGCCAAAAGTACTCTGTTTTCCCAGGAATCGGGTGAGATGAGCTGTGGTGGAGGTTGGGATCAAGCACGTATTAAGAAGCTTGAAAGGATTATAAAAACCGTAGCAATATGCGAATGAGTGGTAAGATGAACTGAGATTTCTGTGATTTAAACTTATGCCCATGTGTCCATATACAATATATAATTCATACCCCCTACTTCCTTCAAAGTGTAGAAAACTGTGTATGTGCTTTAGGCTGCTGACTGAAATTGTTGGCTTAAGAGGACTTATATGAACAAAGGGGAAATGTAGGGAAGAGTGGGGTCACTGGGGCCAGTATACGAAAGAGAAAACACCCTCTTCTCCTCCCTCTCTTCTGCAAGCATGGTATGCCAGTGACAATGCTAGAATCAGCGAATAGGTAGAGAAGTTAATGTATCTCAGCTCAAGAAACCCCTAATGGGATGAAACAGACATTTTTATACACAGGTTGATGATTGTCAGAATGTGGATATATACAAGTAGCATCTGGAGCACAGAGGAAGAGTCTGAAGGAGGCAAAGAAGATGTCCTACCAGATAATGCATGAGCTGAAGCTTGAGTATAGAATAGGAACTTGCCAGTGGTAGTCAATAGTAGGAGGAAAGAAGGCATTCAAGGCAGAGAGGACAGCTTGAGGAAAGCCATGCTCTTTTCTGAGAACTTGTCAGTAGTTCACTATGGCTGAAATGTCATTTTTGAGAGAATAGGAAGAGTAAGAGAGTTTTAGAAGGTTAAAGGGTTCAGATTATTGTAAGAGATCCCAGCTGCCGTATGTAAAATTTTGAATTTTGGTTCTTAGTTAATGGGAAACTATTGAAGAACTGTTTTGAAATACAATAGTAAGAGATTTAATAATAGTAATAGTATTTATTGAGCAGGTACTCTATGTTAGGCAATCTTTTAAATGCTTCACATAGAACTCACTTAATCCTTTGGAGAACTTTGTGAGGTATGGATGCTATTATTATTCTCCTATCACAAATAAGGAAATGGAGGGAAAAAATGCCTAGGGTCACCTGCCAGGATTATAAACCCAAATATTCTGGCTGTGTGTAAATGTGTAGGGTGGGGAAGGAAGACCAGGGGGAGATGATTTCACAAGTGGTGGGAATGAATGGAGGCTGGGGTGAGGAGAGAGTTGGGGGGGCGGGCGGAGTGAGAACCCTGATGGTGAGGGCTGGAAGTTCCAGACTGGATGAGGGACTTTCTGGGGATCAGCTGTCCTGATCCATGTCTCACTGCCTCCTTTCTTTGTTTATCTCCCATTTTAAACTTTACTTCTTTTGCTTAGTTTTACTCTCTTCTCTTCAGTCAGTAAGAATGATTTATTCATTCTTTTAATGACTATTTGTTAGGTTTTTAGTTGGGGTGAGTCTTCAATAATTCCTGTACAGTTACAGAAAAAAAATAGTCCCTGCTGTAAAAGGGTGTTTGATGTGGTGTGACAGGTAAAATACAGGTACAGAACCTGTAATTCAAGTCAGTGTGAGCAGAATGATAAAGACTTTTGGGAGAGCTATGTTCATTTGACTGTATAATTCATCTTCCATTTGTAGTTCTAAAGTCATTTGTGATACATTTATCTGAGCTGGTGAGGTCTACAGCTCCCTGGTTTTCTTAAATATCAGAACTGGGCCCCTCATAGAGCCGATGCATATTCTATATTAGGGGTATAGAAAACTTAGTGTCCCCTAACACATACACACATGTACCCGTCCCAGATTTTCCAACATTTTGGTTTTAAGAGGAAAAAAAAATCTCATTAGTGAATGTAAAACCTCATTCACATCTGCTACCGGACTGTAAATTCCAAGGGCAAAGGCCATGCCTGTCTTGTTTACAGTAGTATGTTCTGATATTTCCCATAGACTTGCTCATGGTTTGTGCTAAAACATTTGTTGAATTGATTACTGCATCTGAGGGTGAAGATTTCCTAAAAATATTTTTATTAAGAATTAGGAAATGAGAGCAAACAATAGTGCAGAAATGAGTGAGATGGAATTTAAATGAGAGTCTTCTCTTTGCTTGAACACAAATCAGAAGCCTTGCATTTTGGGCCTTCAAGGGGGCTTGTATTTAGAAAGGGTTTACATTTACTTCTCCTTTGCCTATCGGTATTTGATAGGCAGTAGTCCTGCCGAGGAGGAAGTAGGTTTTGGAGATACATCTAACCTTCTGGGTAAGAGAAGGTCTGGGGGCCTGCGTGGGCAGTATACTTCATGGACTGCTTAAGTCCCTAATTCTTTGGGTTAGAAGAATTCACTGTGCTTCGTAGCTACACCCTGACTGAAGCAGTATTTGGTTAATGAATCTTTTTCCTTTTTTTTTTTTTTTGTTAAACCATTCGCCCTATTTTTATAATTCTGACTATTTCCAATGATCCTAGGTACCTTTTATTTAACCTATTTAATAGGTTAGGAGTGAATGATACTTTTCCCAAGGCTACTAGTAAATTTAGCTTTAGCCTAAAATAGTGCAGTGAGAAAATCATTAAAGAGAAAATCATTTGTCTTTCCTAGATACAAAGCTTAATGGTTACAGTTGCTAATTTTTAAAATATATTTAGTAGGGTACCAAATATATTTTAGTAATTCATTTCACAGTGAGGCAAGTTTCTACCCTGGAAAAATGCAGAAGTGGATGTTTGCATATAGAATGGCTGCCCCTCATATATATTAATTCATTAATAGTAATTGTTAATGTTTATTGTATACTTAGAGATCGGGGGTGCTTTGAATACACTATCTCATCAAATCTTTTCAGCACTCTTTTTTGGTACTGTATTAGTTTCCTGTGGTTAATGTGAAAAATTAGCACAAACTGGGTGGCTTAAAACAATAGATGTTTATTCTCTCCCAATTCTGGAGGCTAGAAGTCTGAAATCAAGGTGGTGGAAGGGCTATACTCTCTTTGGAAGTTCTGGGGGAAAATTCTTTCTTGCCTCTTTCATCTTCAAGTGGCTGTTGGCATTCCTGATGGCTGCCTCGCTCCAGTCTCTGCCTTCATGATCACTTTACCTCCTCCTTTGTGTATCTGTGTCTTTTCCCCTTTTGTCTCTTATAAGGAGATTTGTCACTGGATTTAGGGTCTGTTCAGGTAATCTAAGATGATCTCCTCTGAAGATCTTTAACTTAATTATATCTGCGAGACCCCTTTTCCAAATAGGTAACATTCACAGGGTCTGGGTATTAGGACATGGACATATTTTTGGGGGGACTACCGTTCAACCAACTGCAGATACATACATTTAGTATCACCATTTCTCAGGAAGATACGGAGTGAGTAGTCAATTTGTTTTGACTATGAGCTGTCCTCTCCACCATTACACTGTGACACCATGCTGCTCTATTCTGCTCTATTTGTAGATGATCTGTTCTGAAGCATTGCCTATATGATATCTAGTTCTTTATTTAATTAGTAATGAATTCACACCTGGTAAGTTCTACTTGTTGCTTAGTGTCTGGTTTTGGAAGTATATGCATAAGACTCACTGAAGAATTTTCTTGATGCAAAAACTGGAGTTACCTTGCTGTGGTTAACTCCCGCAGGAGAAAAGGCAGCTCACTACTTTGACAGTAGCATAGACTTGTTTGTCTGGTTTAGTGAGACCAATCAGAAACATCAGAGTTCTAATCCTGACTTCATCATTTACTAGCTCTAGGGCTATGAGCAAGTTACTTTAGTTTTTAGAACTTCAGTTTATTTATCCTTAAATTAGGAATCCCTGTTTTGTAGAGTAGTTGGCTTAGTTGAAAAAGTTAAACCTGAGCAATAAATAGTTTGCCCAAATTAAGCATGTAAATATTTTAGAAAATATAATTCCAATGTCTATGAACTTCTTCAGGCTTATTTAGGCCTCTTTAACTAGTAATAAAAGTTACATTTCTTAAAGAGTTGCTTATATCACAAATGATGGGGCTTGCTCCTTTAAATTAAAAAAAAATTTAATACATCAATATCTTTTATTATCCAAGTACATATATGGTATCTTTTTAAAAACTCAAATAATATTTGCTTTGCCTGTTTGTGGTATCTTTCTCAGCACAGTTTGGTTTTGTTGTTTGTGTATTTTCTTTAAAGGACCATTCTTCTTACCCAGTGCCTGACGCACATACCAAAAAGGGAAAAATTGTAAGAAAGAATGCTGCTCAGATCACATCATCCGATTATTGCACTTTCAGAATTTTGTGAGTGATGGCTCCTTCCTAAGGGGACATTCTTGTTAAGGTTGGAGGTCATTGTTTCTTTTTAAGAGCACTGTGTTCCAGTTATGAATAATATTTTCTAGACAGGAAACATGACCATCTTTCATTTCATTGTCCTTTTTAGTAGATGTTTGTTGAGAATACTGGATGCTGGATAAGACAAATTGCCTGAGTCGTTCTTACTTATTATTTATTTTTCCACAGTTGCGTAAGCCTATTTGATAAGGTCATGGTGGTCAGATAGATGTATTTTTCACTTATTTTCAGATGAAAGGACTGATTTTGTTTTCAATATTGTCTTATCCTCTTAAATTATTGACAAGTGAAAAATTTTCATAAATGTGTGTTTTAGAAAACAGTATTTTTTGAAATACGTCTTATTTCTTGGAATTTTATAAAAACTGTTAGACGGTAGTCTTAATGTAATCTCTTAAATGGAACTGTTGATTATGTAATGCCAAAGCCTGGGAAGTTGTGAGCCCAACTGAGTTGTAAATATTTGTTTTCCATTTCTGTGTAGATAATATGGATGATGGATGCAAAATTTGTTTTGACCATTAGCATTTATTATGCTTGTTTCAGGAGAAATGTACTGTTTTAGAACTGAATCTAGTGATGGATTTTTAAAAATACATTGACCCAAATGATACTGTATTACTAAAACTGCTCCTGCTATTAATTTCTCCTGAAGTAGAAAATGGTTTGTTCCTACTATACCCATCTAAACACCCACCCTCATACACATCCATGTGCACACACCCACATTTCTATTCAAAGCAGAATCATTTCAAATTGAAAGTGACCATATAGAAAAAGAAGATACATGGGGTGCCTGGGTGGCTCAGTTGTTGAGCATCTGCCTTCAGCTCAGGTCATGATCTCAGAGTCCTGGGATCGAGCCCCACATCAGGCTCCCTGCTCAGCGGGAAGCCTGCTTCTCCCTCTGCCCCTGCTTGTGTTCCCTCTCTCGCTGTGTCTCTCTCTGTCAAATAAATAAAATAAAATCTTAAAAAAAAAAAGAAGATACACTTCACTGGGAGAAATATATGTAAGTAGTATTTTTCCTCCTGGCATTTACTTTTTTAATTCATACTATACAAAAGCATTTGGAAATCTTTGGAATTTACTCTGAGGAGGTTCCAGACATGTTCAGTTTGCTGATGCTCTTACTTTTTAGGGAACTACATTAAGATATTTAATTATAAATCTGATATTAATTATAAATAAAATTTTCTGTTATCAAGATGTTTTGAAACATGTAGGTGTTGCTGATTTTTATAACATCCCATCTAAACTTTGAAGTAGCTTTTAAAATATAAAGCTACATTTAATCTTTAAGAGGCATTGAAAACAGGGATGTCAAAAATTTAAACTTTAATGTTTTAGTATATATTATGCTTAACAGCTTTTACTTAATATATTCAGTGCTAGCATTCCTTTTGGCAACTGGCCATTCCTTTTTCAAATCTAAATATTTAATGAATTTAAGGTATTAGAAATTCCATCTGGTTTATGTTGTGATCATATCTCAATTAGCATCATAATTTCTAGGTTTACAGTTAACTGTTAGTGATTTTAGACTTAAGGAGGAAAAAAGCATTTATCTGAAGTTAGTGGTAAAACTTCAGTTATCCCCAAAACCTCTGGGCATGGCTAATTCTGAATTACTGGATTTTCTAGGTAAATTGACATTAAATACTTCAATTCTTTAAAATAAACACCATAACATTTTCATAAAAGTCTTACAAAACTTATTTCTTTGTGTGTTAGTTTCCCATCACTATGTAACAAATTACCACAAACTTAGTGCCAGAAAAAAACCCCACAAATTTATTAGCTTAAATTTTAGATGTCAGAAGTCCAAAATGGGTCTCACTGAGCTAAAATTAAGGTGTTGGCAGGCTGTGTTTACTTTCTGGAAGCTCTAGGAGAGAATCTGTTCTTTTGCCTTTTCCAGCTTCTAGAGGCTACGTGCTTTCTTTGGCTCCCATTCTTTCCATCTTCAAAGGCGGCAAAGGCTATGGAGTCTCTCACATCACATCATTTTGACAGTGACTCTTTGGCCTCCCTCTTCCACATTTAAGGACCCTTGTTGTTACATTGGGCCTACTTGATAATCTAGGATAGTCTTCCTATTTTAAAGTCATCTGATAAGCAGTTTTAATTCCACGTTAAGGGAACTTTAATTCTCCACTGCCATGTTATTTAACATTATTTACAGGTTCTCGAGATTAGGACAGGGACATTTTTGGGAGACCATTATTCTGCCTACCATTTTGCCTTCTTAAAGTGTTGAATTATTTTTACCGAATTGACTATAACTGTGAAGATTGCATGAGCCTAGGAAGCCTGAAGGATTTATTTTATCATCATCTGTTGCCCAGGAATGACTTTAGAGTCTCTTTCAGGCTTTACTTCAGCTTGGTTGGTGGGTCCTCTTTGCGGCTCACTAGTACTTTCTCTAGGTGACTACGCTTCTACAGACATAAAAAATTTCTGTACCAGAGTCATTGAGGACCACTGTTGGGAGGATATAAATCTGTGTTTGACACCCCTTCTGACTCCTGAGAAGTACAGTGCTATTTAATAATCTTTTAGTTCACTCTCTTTATTACCAAAAAAAGGTCTGTTCTCATCCTTATCATTCTGTTTCTCACCATTACCACACATGATATGTCTAACTTCTGGCCACTTAGAGTGCCATTTTTTTGAGATGTCTGATTTTTGTCAGATTCTAGTTGTACCCTGGTCTTTTTGCTATCTGCTATACCATTTATTCCTTTGCACTGTGTGTGTGTATAAGAGTTTCTTTTCTTTTCTTTTTCTTTCTTTCTTTCTCTTTCTTTCTTTCTTTCTTTCTTTCTTTCTTTCTTTCTTTCTTTCT
>NW_027397066.1:77322820-77460423 GCF_003265705.2 Callorhinus ursinus
CTTTCTTCCTTTCTTCCTTTCTTCCTTTCTTCCTTTCTTCCTTTCTTTCTTTCCCTCCCTTCCTTCCTTCCTTCCTTCCTTCCTTCCTTCCTTCCTTCCTTCCTTCCTTCCTTCCTTCCTCTTTCTCCTTCTTTCTTTCTGTCTATCTGCCTGCCTCCCCTCCCTCCCCCCTCCCTCCCTCCCTTCTTCCCTTCCTTCCTCCTTTCTTCTTTCCTTCCTTTCCTTCCTTCCTTCCTTCCCTCCCTCCCTCCCTCCCTCCCACCCACTCTCCCTCCCTTCCTTCCTTCCTTCCGAAGTTAAGTAACTTGAAGCCTGAACATCAATGGCTGATTCACTGTTTGAACCCAGGTTATATATTTCAGGAGAGCCGTATTTACCATTTGCCTGAATTGCTATCCAACATTCATCCCAAACCCTGAACTTTTTCTTTCAAAATCCATTTGTCACAAAATTTTATATATATATATATATATATATATATTTTTTTTTTTTTTAAGATTTCTATTTATTTGAGAGAGAGAGAGTGAGCGAGAGAGAGAGCACAAGCCAGTGGGGAGAGGCAGATGGAGAGGGAGAAGCAGGCTCCCCGCTGAGCTGGGAGCCCTGCTCGGGGCTCAGTCCCAGGACCCCAGGACCACAACCCAAGCTGAAGGCAGATGCCCAACCGACTGAGCTACCCAGGCGCCTCTGTCACGAAATTTTAATAAAGAGGTCTTTGCAACTACAAGGGAGAACCTTACATTGAACATAAATTTATTTACTACTGGGAAGATAGGAGTAAGATGGAATGATACTTTCACTCTGCCTTACCCCTTGGAAGGCAAAAACAGGGAACCTGAGGGATAATGCCTATGTTTTAGTAGATTCAGTAGGAAGGATTCCTATACACCCAGTTTTCGATTTAGGAGGAGTAAGGAATTGGGCTGTTTTTATGACATTCTTTTAAGGGAAGATAAGAGAGGAAAGAAAGGGGTGAACCAAAAGACATCAGATATAAAGTGCCTGTTTACTCTCTGTGAGTCACTCACATTATTCGGCTTTAAAAACATGTTAGGAATTCATCTAATCTTCCTCAGGGCACACCCATTTCCCTCTAAGCCTAGTATAGTTCACAGATAAATTGGTCTTTCTCAGCTCACCACTTTTGCTATGCAATCACCTTGCCAGGGGTGATTTGATGTTCTGTGGCTGCCTAGAGTCTTCTTATTCTGTCTCACTTTCTTCCTTATATAAATGAGTACCTGACTAACAAATATTTTACCTAATCCTAAACTTTTCCTTTCCTTGATAATATTTCATGACTTGAAAAAGACATCTAAGGCATTAAGTACATAATGATGGTCACTTTATTTTTTAGTTCATGTTTTGCTTTAATTCTCTATTCTTCTTAGTTTCCTACATTCTTGGTTTCCACAAATGATTATTTGTAGAAAAGACCCATTTTATGCATATTTGCTCTCTGACCTAAAGTTTAGGATATTGAATGCAGTTTATAATTGACCTTCATTTGCATGGTGGTACTTTGGGACAGTATAATGCTTGCAAGCTTTATATTCTTCTGTATAGTGAGGAGATTTTATAGAGTATATGATTAGTTACTAAATGATTTCTGTATTCTTTTATCTCTATTTTATTATATGCGTTCTCATTTTCCAGTTAGAATGCCTGTTTGTAAGCATTTCCAGAAAAGGCCTTGGATGGACATGAGCTCTGACAATAGAAACTTACATTTTAATGTATTTATATTTCTTTAGTTTTGAATTTTTCTTTTTGTGGAGAAGAATGCATAAAAAATATTCTCTAGAAATCAGGATTCATAAGTGGAGACTGTTCTATAAACAGGGATTCACACTCTTCTCTGTTGTCATCGTTTTCATAATGATCTAGAAATCTTTTATGCCTCATTGATTAAACCATAAGGATGATTGGAGTTACTTAAAGAGATTTATCATATCTAAATAGTCTAAAATATTTAAATGAAGGAAAAGGGTTTTGAAAATGTACATACTATAATTTGGAGCTGGGAACTGCAGTTAAAACCTGAGAAAATTCTTGGCCATAGCAAATGATTAGTATCTGAATCTCCTGGATAGATGAATTCTTCTCTTTAGCTTCAGTGTCATACAGAACTGACATTCTATCCTGGTAACATTTACTTTATTTCTGTATTAGAATGTGCATGATTTAATATTTCTGAGAATTCAGAATCTCTCTTTTTTGGGGGGTAACATTTATTATAAAATACCAAAGATGCAGTTGTAAGTGGCAGCATGGTATAGTGAAAAAATTTTTGATTTGGGTGTTAGTCTAAGATTTAGGTCTCTGTTCTACTTACTAGCCATGGGGAGGACGTTAGGAAAAATTTTTTTCTTTTTTTAAAAATAAAATTTTGTTAATTATCTTTTTTGAATGAGTCATATATTCATATTGTTTGAAATCTAAAGCTTTTGCAGTGAGAATTCTTTCTACTCCCTCTTGTCTCTCAGTCACCTAATTCTCTTCTATATATTGAAACATTATGCAGCTGTATTTTTATAGAGGTATTTTATGCATGTAAGAGCAAGATATATGTACATTTTCATCTCTTTTTCCTACACATGGTAGATACTATGCATACTGTCTTATATCTTTCTTTTTAAACGTAACATTTTAAACTTCAGCTTATCTTGGGGATCTTTCTATATCAGTAATAAAAACTTGCTCATTTTAAAAATAAGTACATAATGTTCCATTATATGACTGTATCAAAATATATTGAACCCATTTCCTATGGATGGTCATTTAGTGTACTCTTAACAATGCTGTAATGGTTTACTCTAAATCTACTTCATTTTATACATGTGTGAGTAGGTCTGTGGGATAAATATCTAGAAATGGAATTGATAGGTCAGAAGATCTATCCATTCTTCATCTTTAGAAGGGAGGTGACCTTAAAGATGTCAGAGGGCTGTTTGGAGAAAGTGTTGTATGTACTCAATTAACGTTGCTTCTCTTTTGTTCCTTCAGTAGCACATATGGATACTGGAGGGCATGGGTCAGTGGAATGCAACTTGAGTCCAACTTTTGAGATATCATGAATGTCAACATTGTTGTTGCTTTCAATTTGCCTGTACCCATAAAGATAGAAAGAGCCCTTTGGACATTGTTACGTGTCTACCCTTCTCCAGAGGTAGTTTGTATTTTAGAAACAGAAGCAAACATTTCCAAAATACCTTTTCTTTTCTTCAAAAAGTCTAATTCTCGGGACGCCTAGGTGGCTCAGTTGGTTAAGCGTCTGCCTTCGGCTCAGGTCATGATCCCAGGGTCCTGGGATTGAGTTCCGCGTCGGGCTCCCTGCTCAGCAGAAAGTCTGCTTCTCTCTCTGCCTGCCGCTCCCCCCTGCTTGTGCTCTCTCTTTCTCTGTCTGACAAATAAATAAATAAAATCTTAAAAAAAAAAGTCTAGTTCTTCACAATTACTTTGTCTTTGACATGTCATCATGTTATGCCAAGATTGAAAACACTATCTTTTATTATTATTATTTTTTAATCACTAGCACAGTGGGAAGCAGGCACTTTCTTGTCACTCTTCTGTCTCACTTAACAGTGTGAGTTTTCATGGACTGTGAGAGATAGTCCTTGAGCCTAAGAATTTAAGTTGACCATTATTTATTCCAGTGTTTGCAAGTTTTCCTTGGGCTTCAGAAGACTCATCTTCTTATGTCTTTGACATATGACCATGTCAGAGAAATCCTGAGAGTTTTTATTTTAAAAATATTTTTTAGTTTGAACTGAATTTTGAGCATTCAGGCACACTAACATTCATAACAGTCTTGAGAGTTTTTACCTGTATGGTAGATTAGTTCTTGCATAAACTTTTCTAGTAACATTCATCATCAGAGGTAAACCTTGCCACTGGGTGCATGGGAAGATGGTGAATATGAGGACAAGAGCCATGTACTAGAACAGCTGTCACATAATTAATAATAGCTAAATCGGGGCTCCTGGGTGGTTCAGTCGGTTAAGCATGCAACTCCTGATTTCATCTCAGGTCATGATCTCAGGGTCCTAAGTTTGAGCCCCACGTTGGGCTCCGTGCTTAGTGGGGCATCTGCTTGAGATTCTTTCCCTCTGCCCCTCCCCTGCTTGCTCTGTCTCTCAAATAAATAAATCTTTAAAAAAATAGCTAAATCATTGTTCTGATTTATATGTATCAACTCATATAATACTCATAGCGTCTTCCCCGTGAAGTAAATGGTAATGTTATTCACCATTTATACAGCAGAGTAAAACACAGAAAGATAATGCCTGAGGTCACTCCTTTAGTAAACTGCATCTCTGTGCTTTGAACCTGGCCTGGCTCTAGAGCCCATACTCTCTATGGTACAATACCTTTAGTCTGACACATGCGTCTTTAGTGTGATATTTTGATGCTCCTAGGGACTACTGAAATCTAAATGACTGTCAGCTTAGTTCTCTTCTATTGCCTATTCTGCCTGCCCCTTCCTTCACACTATACAAACATCTACACACACCCTGCATAAATGCCCTATGACCACATTGCTGTTGTAGTACTAAATTTAGATTGTACTTGACTCACTTTTCTATTTTCTGGTTCTTTTCTCTGAAGTTGATGCCTGTTTTTTGCCACCTTGCCCTGTCTCTCTGGTCAATAAGCCAACAGAGCTTATTATCCTCTAGTATTGTTCTACTTCATTTTGGAATCTTTTTCCTCCTTGTCATCTGTTACTTATCAGCATTGCATAGGGGCTGTAAAGCTATTAGAGCACCCTTCTCTTTTGGCACAGTGAATTGAGAGTCACTTTTCTCAACTATGTTATTTGCTCTGGTTTCAGAGGTGGCTTCTTTATTATTGAAGAGGTTTTTGCCAGCTCCTTTTACTCATGCATTCTTAAACATTTATTAAGCATCCCTGGGCCAAGTTCTATACAACTCCTAGGAAAACTGAGATAGGTAAATTGTAGCATGATCAGAAGGCTTGGAGTCTACGGAGGTCTTATACATATTATGATTCTAGAACTCTTCAGTAAATCTTCAGAAACATACATCTTCAGTGAAATGATAATGATACAAACACCTCACATTTGTATAAGGGCTTGCAGAATATAAAGCTCCTATTCATATGCTTCCTTGCTGAAGTCAGTGGTAAAATATCCACCATACACACAGTACGCACATACAAATTATATGAAAATTATACAATGTAATATTACCTAATTGTATAAAAATTCAGTAGAATTGTTACCTGAATACAGTTTCTTAGTTTATTTCAGAAGGTTTGATTTAAGACATCTTTGTCATCTTAAATATCATTCTTATCCTAAGCTATGATTGCATATGAATTATTTTTCTATATAAGATACATTATATTTTCATTTTTTGGATTCAAAGTTAAGACATTTCAGAAAGATGTATGCATTATTTATTTAGTAGAAACATTTCAATTATTTTCTAATATGTGAAAACTCTGAATCACAGAAGATGAGAAATTTAAAAGACTTGTTAACAAGTCTTTAACATGTGCTATTGTCCTTGCAAAATTATTTTAAGCTCTGTCTGCTGTCACACACTGAAAGATGCAAGGAAACAATGTGGCTTTGGCTAGAGCTTATCACTTCTCAGAATAACTTCGGTGTATTATCTTTAGTGGCATTTTCGGCTAGTTGGCCCACTTCAAAATATCCATCACAGAGATATGACAGATTGACTTAAACTTTGATGACTTGCAGTTCCATAATTGTCTACTTTTGGAACTCTAAAAGTTTGGATTTCTAAAAACTCTAATTTTAAATTCTACCAGTATCCAATAGCAGTTCTCTATTCTTGAGGGGTAAATGAGAATAGTTCTGATATTTGTAATTTAATGATGTTTATTTCTTTTATTAAAGATTATTCATCATAATATTTTGGCTTCTTATTTACACAGACATTGTTAGAAAGAAATCTATGAAAATAGTGTCCAACCTTTCTTGGAAATACACTCTACCCAAGCTATGACGTTGAGATCCTTATTGGAATAAAATTAAATAGATATACAAAGAACTAAGAGACTGAGAAATGCCAAAAATAAAAAAAAATAATAAAAGCTTGAACTTAATGTGCCAATTTAAAAATTCAAATGAAAGAGTGAACACTCCAGAAGAGTTTAGAAAATTTTGAAAAATAAAGCAAGTGGATCACCCTATCATGTATCACAATGTAAAGCTAAGGGCAGTGTGGAATGGATGGTTTGAGACTGCAAAATCATTTTAGTGTTTCTGCTAGAAAAGATCATTCTCATCTCAGAGTCTTCTAGCTCATCTGTCTCCAGCTCAGTTTAATCTAGGATATTTTTGTTTTTCAGTGAAGCCATTTAATTTATTCACATTTATTTAGTAAACTTACTGTGTACCTGTTTTTTACTAACTCTTCTGCCAGATGCTAGGGATCGAAAAATTAGTAATCTGAATGAAGACTGCTGAATTTACTGTTTGCAAGGAGCCTCGTAAATGACTTGTTCTAAAGGTGGATCCTAATGAATTTATGAGTGTGTAGCCACTCAAAGGGCGACATCCCTTAGATTCTCCAAAATCAAGGGCCTGAAACTACTGAATTTAAGAAGCTTGAAGCCGATTACAGGGTTCCATCCCCAGAGATTTTGACCTTAGAGTCCAGTCTTTCTCTACAGCCCGTGTGTTTAACCACTGGCCCTTTGTGCATGTTTATTTCATCACCCCAGATAAATGTTAAGAAATCTTTTTCAGCTATGTGGTATCCCTACGATACTCGGAGCAGAGTCTTACCACACAAGAGATGCTAAGATACACACAAACATGAGGAGTTAAATCCAGGCAACATTAGC
This sequence comes from Callorhinus ursinus, assembly GCF_003265705.2. NCBI lineage: Eukaryota > Metazoa > Chordata > Mammalia > Carnivora > Otariidae > Callorhinus > Callorhinus ursinus. Next base: position 77,329,661 of record NW_027397066.1, read on the forward strand.
GGTTACCGAACTGGCCACTATGTCCAGTATACAGCCCATAAAGGAGCAAGTGATAACAACGGATGTCAGCATGGAAAGAAAAGTTCCTGTGTTGCTTAGTAGAAATTGTTCTCTTCACGGAAATTAGAGGAGTAGAAGAAGTTTCCTTTCTTTTTGCTTTAGGAAATATGTCATTCGTTCTCTATAAAAGGACAGGTTGACTTTTTTCTATAATATGAACTAATTATTTCTTACATGTTAAATAGGCAAAGATGTTGCATAATAAAATTTGCTTAATTGGAATGAGATTTTGACTCTGCCTAATGATTGAAAGCCAGTCTAATCACTGTTCTAAGGAGCTACCTAGTGCCCAATTAGAGTGTGCTTCTCTAGCTGAGATGACCTGTGGATATGAACATGTGTTTTATTGCAATTATAAAACAGACACTTTGATGATTATTTTTTATATATCATCACAGTTAACTATTTTCAGAATCTGAGGAGCCCAATCTCCTTTATAAGTCATATATGTCATTTAGTGACAACTGTTTCTTGACAGTGTCATATAAACTCTAATATTTTAAAACATCCACAAGTTGTCAGGTTGAGTGACTGAGAGATTTACTTAAAGAAATGTGGGCAACATTCTTGTGGTTGGACAAAAAAGGGAGAAAATGAAAATATTGTGTGAAAGATGTTTTAAAAGCTTGTATTATGAAATGGATTATATCTGAGATTTAGAGTCTGTTTTTAAAATCAAAATAAGAACGGACTAAATTCTAACTGTAAATATTGCCTAAGTAGGAGTCACTTAAAGAGACAGTATTAAAATTAACTTATGAGTATGCATCCTGTGACCTCATTTGTAGACTGAATGAAAACATATCTAAAAGTCTCTTACATATAGCAAAGTTCACTCTAGGTAAAATCTCATTTTAATGTATAATATTATATAAATATAAGTCAGAATATGAAATTTTCCATAAGGAAAAACAAAAGAAAGACTAGAATCATAGAGAAAGAAAAGATCTTTTTCCCTTAAATTTTGCTTCATAAAATAGTGATACTTGATATTGGCTGAAAAAAGATTGATTTGGTATCATACCATGGAAATGGGGAAAAAGGCACTTCAGGGGAATATCCAGCCACATCTATGACGTGGTCTTAGAGCTTGGGAAGGGCAGGGCAAGATTGGGTGACTTTAGGTCACCTACTTTGATTAGTATACTTAAAGTAGGTAGAGAGGGGCTAGAAATGTAGTGAGTATATGTATGTTGGTAGGTATGTACACTTTTGTGGGCTACCTTTTTTTTTGTTTTTTTGTGAAGACTTTATTTTTTAAGTAATCACTACACCCAACGTGTGGGGCTGGAACTCACAACCCCGAGATCAAGAGTTGCATGTGGAGCATGGGCACTGAGCCAGCCAGGTACCCTTGTTTCATTTTTCAGTAAATCATTTTCTTACGTGATATTTGAAATTATTAGCCATGCATTCTTTTAATATGTATGTATCACTAATATTACTACCTTATTTTGAATCATCAGATGTACCTCTTATGTACTTATTTTGTTCACTTTATTTTTATCAAAATATTTTATGCAAATAGTAAAGGAAATTAAAGGCTTATATACAGAAAACTGAGCAGTTCCTTTTTTGCCCCTCTCCTTACCTGGTGTCTTTCATCAGAGGCAAGGATTATTTCTAATGGTATTTATCTTTATATTTCTAAATAATAATCTTATCTGCTGACTCCTGAATCTTCAGTCTTAGTTTATTTACTGACTTCCTATTATGGTAGGTGAGAATTTTACTTTATAGCTCTACTGCTCTTGCCAGCTTGTCAGTATCATCATTTGGGAAAGATTATTTAACAATACATTTTTAAAATCCATTTTCAGTCTTTTCATTCTTATAGCAATGTAAATATTCTGTGCTGAGCCAAAGTTTGGGAGAATTGTGTGTATTGGGATTCAGTAAGAGAGTGTTCCATAGAGAGCACTTTCTGGTAAAGTGGGCCCTGAAGAAGTGTGTGAAGCCTGCTTCTCCTTCTCCCACTCCCCACTAACCCTCTCTCGAGCCACTAACCCTCTCTGTGCATGGATTCACTTAGCAGACTGAGGTCAGGGACCCTGGAGCGCTTCTCTCCTCACCACATCACATAGCTCTCGATGTGTTGAGTTTTTATCCACATGTTTGAAATCCACTTCTTTTATATAGAAAGAAATTTAGCATTTCGGAGTATATATAGATTATAGCACTGGACAATGAATGGCCTAAGTAAGCTTGTGGTAAATGTGAAAATGTTTTCTGAAAATACATTTTGTAAAAAAAAACAAAACTCTTCTTTTACATTCTTCAGATATTTATTTATATTGTGCCATAGTACAGAGAATCTGCACAGATAATGTCTTTGTAATCACTTTGCCATAAAAGTCTTTGCTAGGAATGAGACACTCATCTTCCCTTTGTTATTTGCCTTATTATCTATCATCTTTATACAATTTTCATCACTTTATTATTTAAAACCAGTTGTTTTTCTTTGTGTCCCTTTTCCTGAGTACATGCTGTAAACCCTTTTAGAGGCCAGCTTCCATCAAGAGATTGCAAACTCCTTGAATTTAAGTGGCTTTCAAATTAATGCTTTTGTTTTCCTTTTTATCTATTACCTTTTATTTCAAGCACTTTTCTCCGTAAGAAAGTATTTAGTGGCTACTGTCCGTTTGTAAAACAATTACACATATAATGAAGACCATTTGGAAGATACAGAAAATAAACTCATGCCATCTAGGGAAAACAAACATTCTTATGTATGTTCTTCTGGTCTGACTGTATATATACACACAGTTTATGCATTCTTCCAACATATACTTCAGGAATACAGAGTTGAACTAGGTGGACATGGTACCTGCCGTCATGAAACTGCTACACTAGCTAATCAAGGAGATAGTCAACATAATAACATAATTATTTAATTATAATTTTGACAAATGCATATGGCATAAGAGCACAAACAGCTTTAAGGAAGGGAGTAGCATTATCAAATTTGTGAGCAAGTTTCATCAGTGTAAAAAAAAACATTGATGAGGCGCCTGGGTGGCTCAGTCATTAAGTGTCTGCCTTCGGCTCAGGTCATGGTCCCAGGGTCCTGGGATGGAGTCCCATGTTGGGCTCCCTGCTCCGTGGGAAGCCTGCTTCTCCTTCTCCCACTCCCCCTGCTTGTGTTCCCTCTCTCGCTGTCTCTCTCTCTGTCAAATAAATAAAATCTTTAAAAAACAAAGCAAAACAAAAAACATTGATATAATGTATAATAAAATGCCTCTGTAATATGCTACGTATGTATGAAAGCCTAGTCTCCAATGTTTGTAAGTTTGTCAAATGTTATTTCTCCTAAATGATACAGAATTGTGGCCTACCAGAATTGACTACTAATGTGAAGAATCCTTCTGCTTTTAACTTTAGTATGTCAACTTTTTCATTTGAATCTTTTACTTCAGCTACTACTAAAGTGCCAAATTAGTGACATAAACTGCTTATAATGAACTTGCTCATGACAGTACCATATAATAACAATGTTAAGTAGATTCATTTTATAAATACATGGAAATGCTGTACAAAGTCTAGGCTGTTTTATTTATCAACATAAGTCGTAGGTATAATTTACCTACCTGGATAATTTACATATGTTACATCATTTAATCCTCAGAATAACCCAGTGAGAGAGGTGGTAACCTCTTTTACAGATGAAGAAATTAATTCAGAGACGTTAATTAACTCGTACTGAGTTACTGTTGTGAAGATAGTATTGAGATGTAAGGCTTGGTTCCAAAAAATCATGCTTTTAATTTTCTTGATATTATGCTCTCTCTTTGTACAGGAGGTCTGAGTGGAAAATATACTCATTTCTCAAATGAGAAAATGGAGGCATAGAAAAGGCTAAGATTTCAAGTATAGTAGAAAGGATACTGAAGTAGTAGTTAATCTTTTCTTTCTGAACTTCATTTTTCCTGTCTGTATATAAAGAACATTCATCTGTATCAGATTCTATCCTGAAGTGTCCTCTGGTGGTGGTATAACATGGCCAGTGGAGTGCATTCAGAGTTTTCTGCCAATACTTGTACTTCAACTGGAGAAGCTGTGCTTTCATTTGCTTTATATATTGGGCCTTGAAATACACTCAGGTATAACCAAGGGTTATAATACTGACCTACTTTGGGAATAAGAATTTGGGCTTTCAGGCTGGATTCGTTGCTTTACTTTTATTCTAGGTGAGATAAAAAAATCACTGCTTTATTATATTTTTCTGTAAAATGAAGTGTCAGGGTCCCTTTTTTCTGGTAATAATAATGTAATGAGAATTAAGTTATGTAAGTGACTATTGATCTTGAAGAGTGTTTTTAATAAAACCATGTGTTCGGTTTGTGCATGTGGTTATGATGAAATTATTTTGTCTAAAGCATTTCAGCTGTAGCAGTATTTGAGTCTTTGTGTTGATATTCATGCTCAGTAGTTTTGGTAAACTAAGGAAAATAAATTTATATTATACAATGAAGGATTTTGATTAGACTAGTAGGAAATTGTGATAATTTGACATAGACCAAGTTATTATTTGTCTATCAGGAAACCTGAAAAATAAAAGATTTTATTAATGATTTTAATGTTGATATTACATAAAGTCAGTTTAGATGACCTATTAATATCTATGGAATTCTTTGATTTCTCAAGACTTTACTAAGGATTTTGTCAAATTTCTGACACTGGCGTAGTTTTCTTAGTACCCAGTTTTATCAAACATAGACTATAGCAGATATTTAGGTTGTAGCAAACATTTTTGGTGACTCTGGAATGGAAAATTGTAATTATCTGAACTGGACCTTCTATCTAGTGCTATTTTTACAAGGCTGCTCTACCTCTACAAATGTTCCTTCTAAATAACTGGTTTATTATAGCCATACTCATCAGTATTCCAGCACATTTAACTGCTGGTCTCTTCAGAAGGCACATAATTCAACAAGAAGAGCAGTGAGTCATGCCACATCTTGTTTTCATAGGAACACCAAAGCATAAGCATATGTCAGTGTTTGCTTTGGGGTAGGTTTCCCTAGAAAACAGGAGATCAGTGAGATGCTAAATTGCAGTTTTATGTGACAGATGGCTGAAAACAAGGCCATGTGTGAAAGCAGCCAAACTCTTAGATGTTGTGCATGTCAAAACGGGAACAAAAATTATAATGCAGGTTTAATTTCCTTAAATGTGGATCTCAACATTAATTGAGGTATGCAGCTCACCCACAGCCTTGGGTGTGGCCCATGAACATAGCTGCTAACTCTGATCTATAATTTTTATATTTTATTGCCCTGTATGACTGGGTTTTTGGATTGTAACCACTGATGCAAATGAGAGAGAAGGAAACACTTTGGCTATACCATAACTTAACATGTTTTTGGCTTTGACTATTTCTGTCATAACTTTTTGTTTGTTTGTTTGTTTACAGAACTTGGCAACACTTTTGGGTAAAGTTTTAATATGCTGGATTTTTTTCTTGGGGATTGGGAACAAAGCTTGTTCTCTGGACAGTCGGTGATAGTTCCTTATCTGTGTAGACTCCCTTGCCAGTGACTGTGATGGTTTTTAGAGGCATCCAAGGCCCACACTATCCCCCAAATGTTACCTCTGAGGGCAAGTACACAAAATTGCATGCTGTGGTGAGCCTAGGTGTTGTCCTTGTACCTTGGATTCAGTTAAGTCCCAGAGGGGAATTTAGAAAAGAGTCATTGACTTTACCTTAGTAATTCAATACTTTCTCCTTCATCTAGCTTTTTAGAAACAAATGTAGCCCTCATCTTGCCTGGGATTGTTGCTAGTTGAAAGAACTGTTTAGAAGACAAGTAGACTTTAGTCTCACTCTGGAGATTTAGGGATGATTCTGTATATTGTGAATGATTTGGAATGGGGTTATTTTCCCCATTTCCCATTATCCCCAATACTCCTTGATTCTTATGGTAGCCAAGAACTGACATTTTCTGAAATAAGACTGGTGAGTTGGCTTTCACAAAACTATACTGTGTTTAATGTTAGATTCTCTCTCATAAAAGCCTGGAGCCTGGAAGAAGATTATAGTTGTAATTTATGTTCAGTTTTCATGTCATGGGGGGAGGGTAATAAATATAGCTGACACTATAATAGTGTCTATTTATTTGGCAACTGCTATTCTGAGGCACCTTACAGACACTTTTTTTCATTTATTTTTCACAATAACCCTCTATAAGATGGATAAATATTGTTACTATTCTTAATCTTACAAATGAGGAAATGTAGAGCTTACACTTAAACAGCTAGTAAATTAGGAGCTAGGATTAGAATCTGGGCAATCTCCTCTTAACTCTGTGACGTACTGGACATTCTAGGGGCTACACTACTTATCAAAGTGACTTGGCTAACTTAGTTGAATTTTAAAGATTTACCAATGGTTTGCTTGTGTTTGAGGTCAAGGTTAGTATTGGATTTAGTCTGTTTTTAGTCTCTTCCACCTTGTCATAGGTAATAATACATTCCTAGGAGGGATAAAAGAATTACCTAATATAGATACTCAGAATGAAAAAGGTCACTGTATTATACAGACTGTGTTAGAGAGGTATTCATGTTCCCCTGAGTTTGAAGGGACCTTGTGTGTCAGTTAGTCTAGCCTTCTCCTAGGAAAGAATCCTGAAACAATGTTACAGTTCCTGTGTGAACATCACCACCAGACAGCCCATTCCAGTTAGACAACTCTAATTAAGTGAAAGTCCTATTAATTAAAATCTCACTGTTGGTATTCTGCAAGAGCATTTTAGAAAAGCAGCCAAAAGAGTTAAATATCAGAATAGTTATGGAAGAAAAGAATCATTGTTATCTTAAAAGGAATCAGGAACTTTGATGACAAAACTTCTTAAGTACTTTTATATTTATTGTAAATAGTTTCGTTTCGTTTTGTATTTTTTTTAAGATCACAGTATAGAGCACGTTGTGTATTTTTAAAGTGGACTATTTCTGATCCTTTGTGAGGTCTCAGGTCCTTCTGTGAATCTAATAAAAAGAAGTAAATATGATAGGAATCACTAAGAGATCTCTTAGGGGGTGCTTAGCACCAACGTAAGGGAGATATCAGATTAGAGGATGTGTATTTCTTTCATTAAAGAGCCTAATACAGTTCAGATTATTTGTCTTAAGAGTTAGGTACTAGTGTTCGGCTTCTCTAAATTTTCGCACATTATCAAGTAGGGAAAATCTCTACCATCTAGTTCAATTTATAATAAGTACTTGCTAGAGGATGTCATTATTGGAACAATACATACAGTAACCTATGGTCAGCATTTCTGGTCTTCGCAGTGATTATAATTCTGTCAAAAGCAAATTTAATGAGATTGAACTTTACAGACATGCCCTGGCCAAAGCCCCATCTTAATTATTATTATTAGGGGGTTTGTTTATTTTATTCCTTTGAGGATATTACCAAATGTATTGTTTTTCAGAAGTTAAAACTAGTTTAATATTGTTTTATGAATGAGCTGTTTCAATTCAGTGAGCCACTATTTGTGTGACCACTATTAGCTAGCCATTGTGTTTATTATATGACCTGTCAAGCTTCCAGAACTTTCTGTGTTCTCTGTCTTTGAGTAAGATTAGTATTTCTCAAACTGAGGCTTATTATGCATTTAGTTTTTTGAGTGAGGACCAGCATCTCCTTTCCCTCCCTTCTTTGTTTTGTAAATGAAATGGACTAGAACAGAATATATTTTAATGAACTGCACATGAAAATATGTATTTTATTGGTTCATATTTGTTCTAGGTAGGTCATGATATAAAATATATTTCTGACTCTGTATTGTGATAAAACGTTTTACACTGATGGTCTACACCACTTCTACTCACTTGGCAGTCCCTGGACACTGGTGCCAGTTTTAACTGTTTGTTCCTGGTCTCCAAAGAGATAAGTGCTGAAATTGAGAATAAGCATTTAGACATTTTCGAAGCAGTTTGACATTTGATCAGTGGATTTGTCCCATGGAAGGGTGTAGACCAGTTGGGGTGTTACTGAACTTACATGATGAGTCAGTGTATGTTGTGAGTTGTGTGCTATTATGAAGCAGTATTCAAGGGTCATGTTCTAATGTATTAGATTCAAACAGTGGTGGAAGGAATTAATTCTCTCAGGACAGTAAGCTTACCTTTTGGTAAAATAGCTAGAATGTGTTGCTAATTTGCTACAGTTTGAGATTTTCTTCCTTTCATAAAAGAGATCTTAGGGTAGAGAATATAATTTATAAGGTTTTATATCATCCCTTTGTTTAAAAAATTAATACTTTGTTGGGGCGCCTGGGTGGCTCAGTTGGTTGGGCAACTGCCTTCGGCTCAGGTCATGACTTTGTTAACATTGGGAAGCTTTGGAATTCTAATGTAGCCTAAATTTCACAAAATCCATTAAATTATTAGTCAGAAATATAAGCAATACTGTTTTACTTTACAAACAAAGTTCAGTGTCTATAAAACAAAGTTTCTTAATAAAGGAAAAATTGAATGCATTTCAGTCCTTTCTGTGTGATGGTATATTGTGATAATTATGTGCTAATTACAAATAATAAAATAACTTAAAAAAATAAACAAATTTATTTATTAATTTAATTTAATTTAATTTTAAAATAGTCTCCACACCTAGTGCGGAGCTCAGTGTGGGGCTTGAACTCATGACTCTGAGATCGAGACCTGAGCTGAGATCAAGAGTCGGACGTTTGACTGAGCCACCCAGATGCCCCAAAATGAATGAATATTTTAATGTTTGCTGGCTTTAAATTTTCCCTTTTTAGGTTTATTTATTATTATCATATTAAATACTTTGAACTAATTTATGAGATTCAGTGATGAGGATATTGGACAAGAGTCTACAGTGAACTGATAAATGTGAAATTAGGGTCTCATCTTAAAGTAATTAAACAAGGGTAGACCTGATGTATCTATGACTAAAATAACCACATTTGATCATTAATTTTCAAGTTCCTGGACTCTGAGTAACTATCTCCAGATTTTTAAAAGACCTAAACATACCCCAGATTATTTTTTGAGGGTTAAATAAATGGAAAAACCTAAGTTGAGACTGTAAAGAATGAAAAGTTTTCATTCCTGTCCTCTCCACAAGACAGCAGACTGACTTTGTTTTCCTAATAAGGCTGTGCTAAATACTGGAATGCTTGTCCTCTTGAATTTTATTGAAATACCTAAAAATACCCACTTTACAAGAAAAGTTTGCAATTTAATGTGTTTAACCTAGACAAAAATAGAAAAAGAGATGTATCTGGAAAAAGTTAGTGGCAAAATTCTGCCTCCTATATCAGTATAGGACAGAGAGCATATAAATGTGAACTTCAAAGAGCATTACCTTACACTTTGGATGTATGAAGAACAAATTAGGTATTTTGCTATCTTCCATTTGTATTTTGTTTGTCTCAGTAAATTTAAGATTTTGGGTAAGTTTTAGTTCCCCTTTCTTCCCCTTCTTTTATGGTTAGTAAGTAGGCTTATACTGTTCAAACATATATACAAATTTATTAGTATATATGCTAATAGCTAGTTTATTGCTCAACACTGTATTTAGATTTAATCTTCTTTAACTTCAGATGTGGATTTAACTTTCTTACAAAATGAAGTGCTGTGTTTAAGAATATTTGTTCCTCTCACTTACAGGAGTAGAAGACCAGGTCCTTATATTGGCATAAAGTAGGTTTTTTTTTTTTTTTTTTAAGATTTTATTTATTTGACAGAGAGAGAGAGCGAGAGCAGGAACACAAGCACAGGGAGTGGGAGAGGGAGAAGCAGGCTTCCCGCCGAGCAGGGAGCCCGATGTGGGGCTCGATCCCAGGACCCAGGGATCATGACCTGAGCCGAAGGCAGACGCTTAACGCCTGAGCCACCCAGGGGCCCCTGGCATAAAGTAGTTTTTGTGCTCTGGCTCCTTTTTCTCTCTCTGGCTGTGCCTTTTACTGCCCTAGCACTAGTCTAGCCTCACTGGCACATTCCTGCCTTAGAGACTTCCTTTACCTTGCTATTTGGTTGGCCTGGAGTTCTCTACTTCAGGTCTCTGCTCAGATTTCATCTTAGTAGAGAGGACTTCTCTGACTCCTTTATATAGAATAACATATCCCTGTCCCTGTTTTGCTTTACTAGACTCTATTTCACTCATTACCATGTGATATACTTGTTTGTTTTTAGTCTGCCTCTCCCAAATAGAATGTAAGCTCCCTCAAAGTAGATAGTGTGTTTCATTGGCCCACTTCCTACAACTTGGTGTGTTGTTGTAGGGGCTCCTACAACAAGGGGCTCCAGTGAATATTTCTGGAATTAATTAATAAATTAATGAAATAAATTAAGGAAATTGTAACATAGGTATTGCCCTTGAAGTGACATTGAGTATAGGACATATTGGTCAGGAATGAGAAGGTGCTTGGTTAAAATAACTTACAATAATATAGAAGCCCATACTAATAACAAAGCTGGTAGTTAACAGGAACTAGATTCTGACCATAAAAAGGGGTGTGTGTGTGTGTGTGTGTGTGTGTGTGTGTGTGTGTGTGTGCTTGTTTATTAAAAAAATAAGGGCTGATTCAAAAAATCAAACACTATCAAAAATGTATTATTCAGTGACTCGGTATGTATGTGGATGTATTTATGTATGTAGGTATATATTCAGTGACCTGGTATATATGAATATGTAGCCAAAACCTAATTCAGAAGGAACTGTCATGGTCATTTCTGTAATCTTACATGCTCAGCATACACCACTGTATCACAGGGCATACGTCAGACCTGTAGTCTGATTCATACTGGATTATTGGTAGCATATCACCATTGATAGTTGTAATGGGGAGACTATGATGCCTGTTACTTTATTTTCTCAAGATTGTGAAGAAGAGGAGATAGAAACATGTAGTTCTTGACATACGCACAGGGAGATCTTGTGATGTGGTATCTTGGGATCTACACAGCCACTAACTTCAGAAAATGGTTGCAGTTTTGAGTAGAACACTCAGTTTAGCACCATAGATGATGTTCATTAAGGAGCCTCTAGCTCCCTCCTGCTGGAAAATGAAATTATTAGAGAATTCTTATTGCTATGGGGAAAAATATTCTTCTCTGGAAAAATATGGAAGAATAGATTGGAGGCTCTATAATATTCTTAGAAGGCAGAGAGAGCTACTTATAAAGCATGTGGAGAACTTGCGTTCAAATCTTGGTTCTGCCTTCTTCAAATTGTGGTCAAATTATTTAACTCATTTGAGCTTCTGTTTCCTATATTTAAAATGATAACAATATTAATCTCTCAGGAATAGTTGAGCTAATCTGTATAATGGGCCAAGTGAAATTATTGGCATTTGTTGGTACTCAACAAGTGATCTTTTTTCATCCATTTCTAATTTGTTGTTGTTTTCTCTTGGAACTTATCCTGGTAGATAATTCGGTTTTATTATAACAGTATATAATAAGAAACAAAATAACTTCTAGAACTCAAGGGTCAAATCTTCTGTATAAGGAGTAGGAAAGTAGTATCTGTCACTGCTGACTTTGTGTCAGTTGCAAAGTTGTATTACATTTGTGACCTCATTTTATCCTCAAAGCAATTCCTCAAGGGAAGGATTATCATCCTTGTTGTATCAACAAAGAAACTGTAGAGTAGCTAATTTATTTTTTGGTAACCTAGACATGCAACCTTCATTTAGCTATTTCTCCTATTTCTCAAAGAATTCCTCTGTCAATGAAGATCTTGATAAGAGAAAGCCTGAATATGAAAGGTAGGCTCTGTCTGTCTTTTTAGGGCTCTAAGCTTTTCCTAAAAGGAAGGAAAAAAAATAAGTAAACAAACATTAAGTTTATGAATTGTGCCTGCTTTTGTACTACTTTTATCCTACTGTCCAGCATCTGACGCCTATCAGGGTTTTCCTGAAGCAATGAGTTTTATATGCATTGCTAGAAGTCTGTGAAAATCTAGTTATGCATATAGTTTGTTATTGATGCCTACTTTCCTGATATGAATGTTAACCACATTTGTTATTTAAGGGTATTTTAATTGTATCACTGAAAGAGCCAGAAAAATTTTGTAGATGTATAAATGGAACTCCTGAATTTTCACAGGTAGATTATTTACTTTGCAAATCCTATTATTTTTATATTAGCAGTGAAGGACTATGTTGATAAAAATAAATATTCTTTCTACCTGATATATTTATATATATATATATATATTTATATATATATATAAATATATATATATTTTTATTTAAATATATATATATCTTTTATATATATATATATAAAAGATTATTTATTTATTTATTTGAGAGAGAGTGAGCGAGAGAGAGTGCAAGAGAGAGCAGGAGAAGGGGGAGGGGCTGAGAGAGAAGCAGACTCCCCGCTGGAGCAGGGAGCCCCACATGGAGATGGGGTCCAGGACTCTGGGATCATGACCTGAGCCGGAAACAGACACTTAACCGATTGAGCCACCCCGGTGCCCCAAGAAGCTATGTTAAATAGAAGTGATTAGCATTGTGCCCAAAGAAAGATATAAACCTAGTAGGTTTTCAGAGAATGCAACTCTGTTATCAATTGCTTGTTTATATCAATCCTGAAAGTATTACCATCCATGCCTGATGTGAAATAAAGTATAGAGTTTTGGGGACAAGAGTGGGAAAGAAGGTAATTATACTTTTCAGCTTCTTTTACAGAATGCATGGTGCATCCTTTTTAGTTGCTCTTTTAGAATTTTTTTTTGAATTGTATTACTAATAGTTCCATTTACAATATGTAGAAGAAGATGAGAGAGGTTTTTAGTAGCCTTTATCATGTATTAGCAAACGAACTGAGGGTGCTGAGTAGTGGAGTTAAAAATAGTGCTTAAAATGTCATCTTTAATCCAGTAACATTAACTCTGTCTCTTCACCAAGCTTGATATCCGTGCCATGTGGTGTGAATTTTATTTGAATGGGTGATTTGGAAGTTAAATGGGTCATTCAATTGCAAGTAATAGGAAACTTTGAAGTGGAGGGGTTAGAAGGAATTGACAGGTTGTACCCAGCAACCACAGAAAGAATGACGAGAAGCTAAACTCTCATTTCTTACACCTGTCAGTGTCTGAACAAATTGTAATTAGGATTTTTTTTATTATGCAGAATAATTGTGAGGCTTAGAGTCCAAAAAAACCATGCTCATATAGAATTATTTCCTAGAAGGTTTGTTATAATCAAAACCATAAAATGATCTAAACCAGAGGTTGGCCACATTTAGTCCCCCACCTGTATATATGAATAAAGTTTTATTGGAACACAGGCATACTCACTCATTTACATTTGTATCATCCTTCTTGCTCTGACAGAGCCTCTAAGTAGTTAAATTGAGATCCCATGACCCACAAAACCTAAAGTATTGACTATCTAGCCCTTTACAATAAAGTTTGCCATTTCTTAACAATGGGCATATAAAATAGATTACTTATTTAAAACTTACACTGAAATAGTATTTTCATTGTAAAAGAATTTTACCGATAATAAGAATGCATTATCCTGAACTTTGAAGTTCCTTTTATTTAAACTTGAACATATCTAAAATATAAGAGTTTCTTTAACATTCTTTTTGATAGAAGTTCTTTTATAAATACTAGTTAGAAAAATGCATTTTTTTTCCTTCAGTGGTTCTGAGGTTATTTTGAGTGTGGCCATGAGGCAGAATGGACAGACCTAACTTTACCCTGTTAAAAATATTCTTGTGGAAATAAACGTTGAGTAAAAAAATTTCTTCCATCTAGAATCAAGGAGAAAAATGTGAAATTTTGTATTTATCACACTGTATGAAACTATCTTATTTATTTACTTATTATCTGCCTCCTTCATTAGAATGTAGATTCCAGGCAGGGACTTTATTTGCCTTGTTTACTACTATATTCCCTATAGCTGGAACAGTGCCCGCAGTTCAATAAATATTGATGACTGGAGAGATTGAAAGGGTGATCTCAAGTGAAAGATGTCAAGTAACATATAAAACTGTCACCAAAACTATTCAAATTGATCAGTATTCAGTTTGCATTTCTGAAGATCTTAATAGCATTGAATTTGTGAACTTCCACCATAAAATATAAAGCCACATACCATTAGAAGAAGAAATATTTGTTAATCTGTTGGCTGGGTGAGATGGATATATAAGAGGGAGGAAAATGTGGACATTGGCATTAAACTTGGCATTAGCAGTCTAAATTATTTAATATTTCTGGGCTTTATTTCTGAAATTCTGAAAGCAAGGTATTGTGTATAAGGCCTTTAATTCAGTGTCGAGTTCCTAGTAAGGCCCCAGTAAATGGTAATGTAATGTAATGCTGACGCTGATACTGTCATTATTTGTATGTTGGGAAATACTTGATCATTTTAAATTTGCCTAATGTTCCCTTCTCTATTCTCCCCTCCCAAACCCCCGCTCTGCCCCCAAATAGTGTCGCATGAAGGTCAGGCAAGCTCAGTAGAAGTCCTTTCCTTTTTTCCTCCCAGTTTTTCTCCCTCCCTCCCTCTGTCCTTCTCTGGCTTGATTTAGAATTGGTTGATGGCAGTTTCTCCTCAAAACCCCATCAACTGCTATGACCATCTGAGAAGGATCTTAGAACAATAGCCCCACATCCTTACGTATGGAAGTAATTATCAAGTGGCAACTGTTTGTTCTGGATTTATCAGAGCCTCTCCCAGGTTCAAGCCAAGCCCAAGCAGAGGGGGTCTTGGGTCTCAGATGGGCTGGCACAATTCCCTTGCTTCTGTCTTCTTCCTGGCTTTCTCTTACTGTTCAAAATCTGTCCAGCTTTGGGTTCCTTCTCCCTTTCGAAAGGAAAAAATATATACTTTATGAGTCCCCGTTAGGTAAGATGGAGAAGATGCAGAGTGAGAGAGAAATCGAAAGTGAGACTGTGTGTATGAGTACATGTATATGTGGTGAGCACACTCTTTTATAAGCTAAAAGGTGTTATTATACAACTTTTTTGTACTTTACAGAAAATTTAATCCTTACATATATTCTCAAATTGTGTAGAAAAAAGCATGAATACATTGCCATAAGTGATTTAAATGTTTAAGTTTTGAGTTTGCAGTAGAGTAGACTGGAAGTACAATAAAATATGGGGAAATTGTTTGGGGAGACATCCCTCTGCACACTTGAGTGCTCACTTTTTTCCCCTCTGGAGTTGCTTTGTTATTGCAAATTGACAACTTTGCAATTAAAGTGATTAATGATGTACCCTAGTGTTTATGGGTCTTGAGGTCAGTGAGCCCAAAGATGGCCATGCTGTGGGAAACTTAGATAGAGCTCATCTCACGGAAGAGGAACTTAAAAATCCTCCTGTTTTCTGTATGATTGTTTATGAGTTAAGTGTATTAGATATGGTTGAAGGAGTCACCAAGACATAATGAGTAATGTGAATAATTTTTATCAGTCTTAGTTCTGTTGCTTAATTCCTCATTCTTAAATACCAGTGTGAATGTTCATTGGCTATTTTTTTTAACTAAAAGCACATTATTTTATAAAGCAGTATTAGAAAAATGCATTAATTCATTATAGAACTTAAATATAACACCATTCATTGGGTGTTCATAAGATGCAGTTTTGTTTGACTCCTTTGAATCTAATCCCTGATAGAACTATTGCTTATTTATGGCATTATTTTTCTTATGCATTATTCTAACCAGGGCATCACAATTCTAGTTTATAATAAAATCCATTATAACATAGAAATCTTTCAACTGTGTAGCCAGAAGTTCTGAAACTGGATGCAATGCACCAGGGATTTTTATTTTGGATGCTGCTTTCACAAAAATCAATCAACTTTCAAAATAGATTGTTCTAGCCACACTGATGGCTTTGTTCTTTGAATTCCATGAGCTGAGGAGAGTATTGGGCCAAGGCACTAGTCTCTCACCATCATGGCTTACTCCTGTACAGTGGCTTCACACTAAGAGAAGAGAGAACAATAAGCAAATTGTTGAGACCATGGCACTAAGCCATTGCCAGGATCTCTGCTAGTTTGGAACACACACTACACAAAAGTGACTTGTGATGATCACTGTGGTTGAAATGGAGATATATTACCCTGTTGCGTATTTCCCAGGATTTGAAGAGAACAATGTAGGACAATTGAAAAGTTAGGGAGTCAGAACCTGGGTCCCCAACAAAAAAATACGGAGTTGGGACAGCTAAAATAAAACAGCACTGACGTCCTCTTTTGCAGCTTAGACAGGACCACATGGATATTCTGCTTTGCAGCCTTTGCAGAAATGACTTTTGTAAAACCGAATAATTTTTACTAATTATACCTCAGTTTTTAAAACTGCTTATCTATTTAAATGTCTTTTTAAAAATGATTCACTTTTAAGTAATCTCTGATATTTCTAAAGGAGCGGATGGTCAGTATAATTTTTTTTTAAAGAAAGAAAAATCTTAATTTTGAGAAATAGTTTTTCTTATTCATATATTAGGATTTTCTCCTCAGGGAATATAGGAAATACATATTTCAGTTTGGTGAAGGAAATGGGATTTTCCTCCCTTAAACATTGATTACATTATTCTCATAATCTTTGGGTATCTTACTTATTAAACACAGTTAAAGAAAGCACTAGTTTGATAAAGAAGATATTTGGTCTGGCAAAACGTTTCGAGGATTGTATGGATTATAATATTTCTTTTCCTTTATTTTAGCCACTTGTAGGAGACTTAAGTAAACATTTCAGACTTACAAGGATTTACTTTCTTTACTGTTTCTTTAAAATAGCATTTCCCAGAGGGTTTTTTTCCTAACTCCAGTCTTGAGAAAGGTTTCCTAAATAAGTAAGTATTCTAAATAGATTAGTATGCCATACTTCAAAGGGGTATGGACAACAATCTGCAGTATTTTTTTCTTTAGGCATTTAAAGGCTCTGAGAAGTTCTGTGGCTAACATGCTTATATAACTTAAGTTTTCCAGATCTCTTTGGTAACAGAACCTCTTTTTTTGTGTGTTTTGAAAAGTAGCTTTCCGTGAAACATACTTTGAGAAAGCTATAAAAAGTAGTACATGTATGTTTCATAAAACAGAAAACACAAAAGAGAAAAAAACAAGTATCATTCATAGAGAACCTTTACTAAAATGTTAGTCTGTTTCCATCTGCTTTTTCCATGCACTGACCATACTGGTTATGCTATTTTACATCTTCCTTTTTTCATTTAATACCACAAAGTAAGCATGTTATCATGCAATTTGGGATTCTTTCAAAGAATGGTTTTAATCATCGCATGTTTCATCTTGTGGTTTTATTGCAATTAACCATATCCTCATTATTGTGTATTTAGGCTGTTGTTTCCAGTTTTTCACTATTATAAGTTACACTGTAGGGAATGAATATTTTTATACATAAAGCCCTTTCCATATTTCAGGTGGGTTCCTTATGATAGATTCCCAGAAGTTGATTATTATGTCAAAGGGCATGAGCTTTCTTCAAGGCTTTTTATAAATAAATGCCAAATTATTTTTCAAGAGAGCTGTATTAATGTATAGTTTTTCCAACAATGTGTATTCTCACAAACATTATTAACATTTAAAAAATCTGTACACACTTGAGAGCAAAAGGTGGTCTATATCTTTGTTGTTTTGTAATAATTAGTAAAGTTTGACTTTTTTAAAGCTGGTACTAATGCTGTTCATTAATTTTGCAGATTTCATTTGTCATGTATTTTAATTTCTCAAAGCACAGTAATTTTAGTGTCATAAGAGTATGTAATTATACTTAAATATACACTTAAGTAAAAAATACATTACATATAAGATAAATACACTTAAATACTGATCTTTTAAAATGTAACTAATGCATGTTATAGGTACATTTACTGTGTGTTAAAAATGTTTTTCCAAATATTTTTAATGTGGACAGTTTGACCTCTCTTTACTCCAAAAAGCAAAACCACACTCTAAAATGAGGGCCATTTTAGGGGCGCGTGGGTGGCGTAGTTGGTTGAAGGTCTGCCTTTGGCTTGGGTCATGATCCTAGGGTCCCTAGGGTCCTCGGTTTGAGCCTTGTTTAGGGCTCCTTGCTCAGCGGGGAGCCTGCTTCTCCTTCTTCCACTCCCCCTGCTTGTACTGTCTCTCTGTCAAATAAACAAATAAATGAAATCTTAAAAAAGAAATGTCAATTAAATTTTAAAAAATTTAAAAAAATAAAATGAGGGCCATTTTAAATAGAAGGGTTAAAAAAATTATATGGCTTAAAGTATGAGCTCCTATAAATATTCAGAGGTCAGATGAATACCTGCATGTCATGTGACGAAGTTAACTTTAAGGAAATCTAAATATATAACCATTCATTTGGTGGTTATTTAAATATTTAAACCCAAGAAACTAATTTTTATTGCACCTAGTGCCAACTACTTTATTTGACATTTCATTGTAAGTCTGTCTTTTCCCAACAAAATGATGTTTGTGTTTTTAATGTGTAATGGACTCAATTCTGAGATTTTGGGGGTGTGTTATCCATTTTTTTTTTTTTCTGACTGCTTGTCTTAGTTCAGGTAGTTGCACTGTGAGACTTTATCAGAAGCAGGGCAAATAGTTTCAAGTTTCAGATTTTAAGTTCTTTTGTGAATTCAAGATTTCAAGCAGTACAGTATTCTTGTTGAACTTCCAATACATAAAGTATTTTAGAACTATTATTATTCTGTGCTTAACAAAATTAAGAGGTTGGATTACAAAATTAAGTAAACTAACCATTCGGAGGTTCTTGTTATTGTTGCTAACATTGGTTAAGAACTAACACCTGGGAAAAACTAAGGGGTTTGTTTTCATAGACATAGGATATATGCATTTTATTCTGTTTGGAAACTTGGTGACTGTTAAACATCAAGTTCTTTTTTATAGACTGTTTTTATGTTGCTAGAAGAGTTCCATGCACCTTTAAGTGTCCAGATGAAAAAGGAAACCATCCTGTTATGGCAAACTTCCAATAATGTCTTGGGTGGTTTTAATAAGTAGATCCTTTGTGATTACATCTCATTGTGAAATTTCAATGAAAGGAAGATTCCACTGTTCTGTACTTGAACTTGTTTCCTTTGCTTATTATAATAACCCTATAAGCTAAAAGAGAAATTTTCTATTTGAGAGTACAGATGGAAAGTTATGCAACTTCACAGAATATAATTCTATATTGTAGAACCGACTGTTAGCATCCATTGTGGCCTCTCATTAGGTTAGCCAATTATTCAGTCAGTGCTTGCCCTAACCAAATTAGTTGTTACTGGAAAATTCAGTTGCTGCAAAATGTTGATCGGAGTTCATTATTAGGTTATACTTATAGAGATCAAATATCCTATGCTAGCTTCTTCTGTTGGCGATCTGTTAATCTCTATAAGTAAAACAATCTCATGGTTTATAGCTTAAATTGTTATCACTTATTTATATACTGTTGTTACATTTCTTGAATTTTGTACTTGATGTCTTATCTACAGCCTGTATTATAAGAGGAGACACATTGCTTCTGGCATTACTAAACATAATGTACCTTAATACTGGGTAAATAGCCTTTAGCTTTCCCAATCATTTAGTTACTAGACTGCAGCTAGTGTATTGTAATATATAAGAACTGTCAGCCAGCTGTAGCCTATGTAATTTACTTACTCTCAACTTTGAAATACCTCATCTGAAAAATGGGGTTAAGGATAGTTGCAACTTTGGTTACTTGTCATGATTATATGTGATAGTTGCTCCAAATCAATTATTGTTACTATTAGTCCATGCCAACCAAATTGTTACTGTTAGTCCATGCTAACCTAATAAAAAAGCATATATCGGAAATAATTTGAATTTGGAAATATGTTCTATGCATGGAGTTTTGCCCTTCTTTCCTTGTTCTCTCCTTTCCACACTCATTACTGATGTCTTATTACATGCCAGGCACAGTGCTTGTATAGAGACACAAATGGGATATGGTCATTTCTTTCACTGAAATTATAGCCTAATGGAAGAACTTAGTTTAGTTTAGTTTTAGCATAACAAATATATTACCTTGCACAAGCACTTAAGAATATAAATACAAAATAAATACTCATTTCGTGACTCAGTTCAACCAGAATTTATTCATTATCTTCAGAGAGACCCAGTATCCTGTGGTCGTATTCCTGGATGTTAGGAGAAAAGGCAGATACTTATTAGAGATAGAGGTTCAGATTAGATATTTCAGGAACCACTCAAGAATGAGAAGGTCTGTTTATTATACTTTTCAGTTTTGGGTGGGGAATAACCTTAATTGAAAGCTTAAACACAGGTGCATTAGGAAACACAATTGGTGTTTGTCTTTCCTCATTTGAGTGTGTAGATAACTAATGAATACCCGGTGTGTAAGGGTATAGGTACTTGCAGCATTTGAGTTACATAAGTTAATTAATTAGTAGAGACAAATAGTCAAGACTATGATATGAAACTATAAATTCTGATTATTTAATATATTAAGGTGTATACTAATAAAAATTCCATTAATAAGATGTTTGCAAAAATTTATGTGTTTTTTTTTCCTTTTTCTTTTTTTTTTTTTTTCCCTTCAGGGCATCTTCTACACCCAAGCCTGAGCCAGTTCCCGTGCAGAAGGTTTGTTTCTCATCTGGTATCACTAGGTACCACTTGATAGTCCCTCCTGAATCACTGTCATTTCCATTCCTTGTCTTAGGCCATACTGACAATTTATAGTTTCAGTACGATTTTCCTTACAGTTCTTTTCCTTTAAAGATTGTGGGGGGTGAGGGATGGAAATCAACACATACATAATTAACATCTGTAATTATACCGATATTATTAAAACATGATTTCTAGTGCCATGTATTATCTAACTTATTTCCATATTTCTTACATTCACATTCACTTTTAATTTGCCTATCTTTATTCACATGTTTTAAGGAGAATAAATAAGTGGTTACTGAAAATGAGTATCACAAGTCTTTGATAACATTTTATTAGTAACATTAATAGGTTTTTAATTACATTTTCAGAGTATTCTGGATTAGGTTATTGGCAAGTACCTTCTTTCTGTCATATATAACCTCAAATTGTCCCAAACCATTTTTCATAATACAGCTGGTTTATACTTTGGGGGATTTTCTCCTTAATTTTATTTGTGCCTTTCCATTGAATTACTTATACTGATTTGCTGAGACATTAAGTTACTTCCCTCCCCCCCAATTAGCTTTTATCATTTCTACAAGGTTAATTTAGATTACTTATTTTTTTTCTTAAAATTAAACATAATAGGGCTACCTTTGTAGGTTTTTAAAAGAATTTGATTGTTTTCTTTTGGGATGGTAGGGTGAATAGGAATTTATTCTTGAATGTCATAGAAGCTTGACCTTTTGTTTTGTTTTGTTTTTAAACTTCACACTTTCTTTGGGATAGGGTTTGCAAACACAAGCTATGTTAATTTTAGGAGGAATTGATTTTTCTTAGTAGTTAATTTTTCTTTGATAAATGGCAATAAAGAAACATCTAAGATCATTTTTTTCCTCATGTAACTATTAACTATTTATTTTGGAAGAGGGAAAGAATTTTTATTCCATCTCCAAATAATATCTCAAAACATTCCAGAGAGAGAAACAGGTGGATTGTTGAGATTTTTCTTTTAAGCAATATCTTCATTCAAAATAATTCATTAGAATGTGCACATTTCTGAGTTAGATGAGAAAATGATCTTTTCCTTCTGTTTAATTTTTTTTTAAATAGGAGACTTAGAAATATGCATTTTTTTTTCTGCATGAATCAAATAATTTTACTCTGGAGAGTAATTAAACATGTTTGAAAGATGAAATTATAATCAGGACTGTATATTTTAAAATAAATGTTTTGGTTAGTGATATTTTGTTTATTGTGGGGATTTAAAATTTTTTCCTTTTGGAAAATTAAGTGTCTGTTGACATTTATGATGGCATTTAGGCATTTTGATAGTTTTCCTACTCTAGTTCCTAAATATTTTGAAACTTCTTTAATTTTTATAAAAAAATACACTCATCGTGTGCATCTGTGTTATGCATGTTGGGATCAGTTGGCATGCATGTTATGCTCATTGTTTTTATCTAGAAACAAGTAAAGTTTGGGCTGCTAACAGATTGTGTTTCTCTTTTTGAAAACTAGCTATGTGTTCTTTTTAGTGAATCTATTTTGCATGTATTTGGTGTGTTTTTGTGTATTTTTTTTATTTTACATAGGGAGAACCTAAAGAAGTAGTTAAACCTGTGCCCATTACATCTCCTGCTGTGTCCAAAGTCACTTCCACAACCAACATGGCCTACAATAAGGCACCACGACCCTTTGGTTCTGTGTCTTCACCAAAAGTCACATCCATCCCATCACCATCGTCCGCCTTCACCCCAGCCCATGCGAACACTTCATCACATGCTTCCCCTCCACCCGTGGCCGCTGTCACTCCTCCCTCATTTGCTGCATCTGGACCGCATGCTAATGCCAGTCTTAGTGCTGACCAGCATTCGTCTGCACTGAGCGCTGGTAAACCTGCAGTTAATGTCCCACGGCAGCCCACAGTCACCAGCCTGTGTTCCGAGACTGCTCAGGAGCTAGCAGAGGGGCAGAGAAGAGGATCCCAGGGGGACATTAAACAGCAAAATGGGTAGGTCGCCAAGGGTGCTTTCTGCTCTTATCAAAACTCTTCTTTCAGGCAATTTCCAGGAGACAATTTACACCCCCACCCCCAATCAGCAGTTCTTTGAAGGAAAGGAGATGAAGTTTTATTTGCTTCATTAACATGTAGCTTTATAGTATATACATATAGCACTTTCTGCAAGGCAATTATAGGTTAATCAAAACCCAAGTAATGCATTTTGACATGTTATGAACCACGTAACATACTACTCTGTAACTCTTTTCAAGTCCTGGCATAACATGGAGCAGCTGGTACTTACAATGCAAGGCCAACCTTGAGTCTTTCTTTCTCATTTTTTCCATCCTTTTATTAGTCACCAAAAGTTTAAACGGAGTGGTTACAGTTGTGTCAGCTTATGTATCTCACCCTAAGGAGAGGAATTGAGGAGATTGTAAGAAGCTTTTTTTCTAGGAAGTAGTCTAAAGACAGAAAACAAATTTAGTTTTGACTCATGTCTTCGTAAGATGCATTAGCTTAGGTCAGATAGCCAGCAACATTCTTTTCAGATAAGCTTAAGCTAGAATTTAGTCTGTAAAAGCAAACAGTAATGACAGAACAATAGCATCAGAGGATGCCTCACAAACATCAGAAGCAAATTAGAGAATGTTTTCATTGTAAAGGTTTTTCTAAAATGAATGGATTTACAGAAGTGGACACTAACTATATAATGTCAGTGGAAGTTTTTGAAAATCTGTTCCCTATGATTTTTTTTTCCTTTGAGGCATTTAAAAACATTGGTTGAAGTACATTTTTTCAGCAGCTTCCATTTATAGATGGTCGTCTTATTCTTTTTGGAATTCCGTGACTATACTTGAAGCCAGAATCGTTTTTGTAAAATCATTTTGATCAGATTTATTGTGGCAAAAATGTACTTTAAAAGGAAAACAAAGGGAAATCATCTGCATGCATGATGGTTTTTACCAATGCCAGTTCCCAGGAAAATGTAATTAAAATAATTTCGTGCATAGGTCCTTTCTGAGATAATCCCTTCCGAATGTTAATTCACGTAATGAAGGAGCTGTGCTTTCTGTAGCACTGCTGCCATGGCAACCGTGGGGCTTTGAAAAGAAGGTGGCAGGGCTCCAGGCTGCTGCTGAGAGAAAGAGCAGGAGGTCTGGAAGACCAGCTACTGCTCAGAACATACCGTTTTTGTGGTTGTGGGTGGCTTTTTAAAGTTTTGATGTATATATTGAGGAAAATTAGTGTCCTTCAAAGAATGCTATTTCTTCTTTTATTTGAGGAAGAGAAATAGTATGTAGTGTTGAGGTGGGCTTGGTTGTATTTTTTTGTATGTCTATTTTAAGACAATAGAATTTAGAGTGATCAAAGGAGATATTCTGAGAAGATGCTGCCTGTCAAATTGTTGGCCCCGTAGAAAACTAAAAGCAGAAGTTTACTATGTTTATTATATTCCAGTTTCAGTGTAAAAAGGTCCACTGGAAGAAGTGTCTGAACAAAAATATTTCTCCTTACTAACTTCTTGAAATTTTATAAAATAGTCTTCTTCTTTTTTTAAGAAAAAAAAATTCTACTGACTCATATAAGATACTCTTAATGTACAGGTAAAAGTAAGTTGAGGTTATGGAAAAGTACTACATTTAAAACATGAAAATATGAATATGAAGCTTAAACCTTTGTTTTACAGGTACAACTTTGATGATTAAACTTAAAATGATTTAAAGCTTGTTATTTTCAAACTGAAACCGTAGGCAGTGGTGTAGGAATAAGGCCTCAATGGTGGCTTTTTAATCAGTGGACCTGTGATTACTGAGCATGTGCCTGTGGCTAGCAGTGTGCAAGAATTCAGGGGAAGGGGGGTTATTACATGTTTTGCATCATTAACAAGCAAAGTATTGCTTCACATTAGCAAAGTGGGTATATTTAAAAATAGGTTGATTTCAAATGTTGTCCACATGTTAGGTCAATGAAAACTTGATTAGTCTGAAAACAAAGTGTGGTGTCTAAGACAAATTTGCCATTGACATTTCTCTTACTACATTTAGATTAGAGAAATCAAAAATAAATCACCCTCTTTACTAGTCAGTAATCTGTCATTTTGAAGAATAGGTGTTTTGTGGTGTTGATGAAAGCATTTCCTTCATCAGGTATCAAAGTTTTTTCTGAAATCATTGTCAGACTATTTACTCATTATGTGATTAGTACATTTTTCATATTTCTATAATGTTACAAAAGATCTGCAACAGAACTCTTTCAAAGTTGAGAGTTGTGACTTTTTATTGATTACTTTTTATTTTAAAAATAATATATGCCAGTAACCAAAAATTTAAGAGTTCAGAAGGGTATAAAGCTAAATTCTTAAGTTGTCTTTTTCCTCAAAGCAGAAAGATTATTAGTCTTTAAGTGATTTAAAGTAACTGACCACTTTGCCAATCTGGTAGGTGTCTCACCCAGATTTATATGGGATTAATTAACATAAGACACAAATAAGTGTTTCTTCATCATGCATTACTACTGAGAAATTGTTATTCATCGTTAAGTATGAAATCTATAATTATGTTGATAGTTTTAGAAGATTTCTTAATAATGCTATGTAAGTGTTCTTGTTCCTTCTTATAAATAATAATGAACAAGGCACTTTAAGAAATTTTTAATCTTTCTTCTACATATACAAATTATTGGTCTTGACTTGCTATTTTCCTTACTCCTCTCCCTCTTTACTCTACTTAGAACAAAATGAGACTTTATATTCCAAACTGGAAGGAAAGCTATTTTGCATCAAGTAGTTTTAAGTTTAATTTACCTTTTCCCTTTCCGTATGCCCTTGCATTATAATGTGCCACTGCTTTCAAGAGGTAAGTCCTTCATGTATCCTTTATTAATTTCAATTTTGTTGGACTGCAATTTCTTCTAACAGTTCCAATATGTTATTTTGAAGACCCTGGCCTTGGAAGATGCAAAATATGATATGATAGTAATATTTTAAAATACTTTTCTCTTTACAGAAAACACAAGTGACAAAGTTAGTATCCACATTACTGGAGAGGAAATATGGTGATTTATATATGAGTAAACAGCATGAATGTGTCTGATTTTTGCAAAATTAAGATTTTGCGAAACAGCTGTCATTTAAAAATCAACATTTAGTGTTTTCAATAAGTTTGGTTTGCATTGCTATGTTGTAGTGAATTGCTTTATGATAATAAATAATAGTATTTAACTTTTGCCATAAAATATATGTGGGGTTTGCTGTGTAGTGGTTTATAAGACATAATGCTTGGGGGAATGTAATTTGTGTTAGTTGAGACTATTAGAAGACAAAGAGAAAGATAAAAGAGAAAGCATAAACATATATACCACTAGCGAAAAACATATTATATAAAACTGAATTGTTTTCCAAATTCATATCACAAACCAGTGTTTCCCAGGTTAAAGTCTCTTTAAGAACATTTTTGATTTTTTCAACAATGTTGCTGGAAGTTTTAGACCTCTACGTGTACAGTTGTGTGTCACTGGATGATAGAAAGTTTATATATACCTTTGAAATTAATTAAGAGAGATAGTTACTGACTTATTAAATGTCATAGGTAGTTGGCATAGACATTGGGAATCACTGTGGAATACCTTTAAAACCTCGCTATTGTATCTGTTGGTCTTGATGGTACACTGGCTGGTGTTTAATAGCCTTAAAAATAGATAAAAATCACATTAGATAACTTAATTTTGTGTTATGATTAGTGTGAGCATATGCTGAAATTTATCATCAAAATGTAGATTAGAATTGGAAATATATAATATTTAACTATTTTAGGCATACCAGAGAATTAACGATCAAATTATTAGAACAACTTTATTCCAGTGTAGCTGTAGTCCCACTAATTGAATAGTTCCATGTTCCATACACATAGGAATATAGCATACCAGTGTACTAGTGAAAGAGTTCAGTCCTAATTTATTACTTAAAGTCTTATACACAAAGAATTTGACTAGTTACTAGATTCCATAACAAACAATTTTACTTGTAAAGGGGAAAAATTGGGCCTTGGAAAAATAAAATACAAGTATGTAGGTTAAATATGTATATTTTTAAATTCAGGATTCAGATTCATTTATTAGGTATTACTGTCCATTGTGCTAGGTGCTTCTGGGTGCATTATGTGATTCAATTCTCATTTGAACTTTGAACACTGAGAGGTTACTTAATTTTACAGGTCATGCATCTTGTAAGTGATTAAGACTAAAGCTTAGGTTTTTTGAAGCTATTTTGAACATGCTTTCCTCAGCATCACCTGACTGTGACCCTGGCTTATTTCTGTTACATTGAACTAGTATTTGTTTTTAATAGTGTTTTTTTTTAAGATTTTATTTATTTATTTGAGAGAGAGAGAATGAGAGATAGAGGGCACGAGAGGGAAGAGGGTCAGAGGGAGAGGAGCCCGATGCGGGACTCGATCCCGGGACTCCAGGATCATGACCTGAGCTGAAGGCAGTCGCTTAACCAACTGAGCCACCCATGAGCCCTAGTATTTGTTTTTAAATGGGTTGAGTCAGTGTGAATGAATAATGTGCATAAAGTACAGTTGGGTTTGATAGTACTTCTTTTATATATATATCAGTTAGGAGATCTATCCTAACAACAAATCTGTGTTTGTATGGTTTTCAGAGTGACTTTAAATATATTAAACATATGCCCTTACAAGAAGTCTGAAAAAAAAAAGAAATCGTAATCCATTTCAGTGTTCAGGTGAGAGAGGCTTCTGTAGATTGCACTTTGTCCAGGGCACAGGGCAAGTGGGCAGCACAGCCAGGGTTGTGAAGCCAGGTCTTCTCATGGGCACATTGGCACAAATGCCATTGCAGTGTATGATGGGCCGTTCCGCTTGGGTGCCTTTTCTGAAACGCTTGGAGATATTTGTTCGATATATACAAATCGGCATCTTTAGGTTGAAACCAATCAAGTCTCCAGTTGTTGCCACTCTCTACACCATAGAATGTTTCCCTCCCAACTTCACGGTGATATAAAACTTCTCTCCTAAACTTAAAAACGTTTAAATATGTATCTAGAATTCTGTTCAGGGGAGGTTATTTTGAAAGCTATTTCCCGGCTATTTAAAATAGCAATGCAGAGGAAAGTGTGCTTTGCATTGTGGCTGGAGCAGAGTACATATCAGTAAATATTAAGATCAACTTAGTCCTGCATCCCACCCCCGTAGGGTGAAACTCAGCCCTCTGTAGAGTTTATGAAACTGACTTTGGTATATATGTAGGAAAAACAGCTACACTGAGCAGTCTTAGTATTAAAACCGGTAGGCAGTTTTTGTCACTACATTCATAATGAATTGCTAGTTACTGTGACTAAACTTCATTTCAGGATTGATTCAATAGTGTGTTGACAAACTCTGTAGAGTTTATACTTCAGTCTTCTCTATCCATAATGGTATATCAGTATATTTGTTTTTAATGATTGTACAGTTAATAGGCTGTGTGAATGAATTGTGTTTTGAGATTTTCCTTTTTCAGATGTTATTAATGTAGTTCCTTTACTATATCATATCAGACATGTCATTTTGGGTAATAATTAGGTCACTAATAATACAAAAGCATGAGTTCCTACAAATCAGTTCTAAACTTACTGAGATTTGCTTGTGAATGAGAGTGGTAATGACAGAGGAGAGTATGAAAATTAAGTGATAGCCCATTATTTATGATCCAGTATGTTTCCTATATTTTCCATTATAATCACATTTTTAAAAAATAAGAGAAAAATCAAATAGCATGTTATTTCTTTATAATATTTGTTTCAGAATAATGTTTTTGGCTTTTTAGGTTTTTATCTTAGTCCCAGTTAACATACAGTTTCAGGTGTATGATATAGTGATTTTTTTGGGGGGGTTAACTTTTTATTTTAATGATTCAGGATAATTTTTGTGAGAAGATTACATTTGCTATTAATATATACTTCACATATTATGTGAGTGAAAGACTTTCTCCTATTCTCTGATTTTAAGTGATTCTAAAATGTTCTGTTTCTACATATTACATCCAGTAATTATTTTATTCTCTGCCTTTTGTTAGGAACATAATAGGAATTTGGATTCATGCTAAAATGAATTAAATCAACCTAGAGATATTTTTAAATAGTGGATCTTTCTCTGTTAACAGTATAGCAGAATTTTGACTAACATTTGTTCATTTTTGTTTGTCTGTGTTTACATGTTTATTTTGAAGCATGATGTTTTGTGTAATATCTTCATGTAAATTCATTGTTTTGAATTTCATTATTTCATTTTTTATTTTCTTCTTTTTCCTTTCCCTTTTCTTTCTTTTTTCTTCCCCCCCCTTTTTTTGCCTCATATTCGTCCATTTTCCATTATCCTGGGAACATCAATGTCTTCTCTACTCTATTACATATTTTTTGTGTGTATTATTCCTCCTTCAGTAACCCTGGCACCGTGTAAGTACCTAATCAGTGGTTCCTTTTGTAATTTTCATTATTGTCTCTCTTTAACTTTACATCTTACTTTCAATTCAATACCACCAGCAAACTTTGTTAGTGTTTTCTCCATGCAAGAATTTTCAAATTTGTTAAGGAGCCTAAGAAACATGTTTTTCATACTAAAGAACTTCATATAAATCAGTGGGTGTGTTTTCCACTTCGGCAGTGGAAAAAATTAGTAAGCTGAACCTTCAGGGAGATAGATAAGTATTGTAGACAGTGTATACTGGAGTTAGAGACATAGTTTGGGCCTCTCTTGTTTAGTATTTTTTTAAAAGTTTGAATAAAGTTGCTAATTGTGAATATCTATATTTTGAAATAAATTATTTGCTTTTGATAGTTAAATTTATGTTCTAGCTCAAATATATTTTTAAAAATAAAATCAGTGAGATGACGCTCTTCTTTTATCATAGTCATCAGAGCTTAGAGTGTCAGAGCCAGAAAAGCTAAGTAAATGTTTAGAAACTTCATATCCCTTAACACAAGGCCTTAAGCTGTGGTGAATATCAGAGAGTCTAAGGTGTACCATGCTTTTTGCAAGTATGTCATGGCTAAAACGTATTCTTAAGTGGTGTCATTTTATTATTCTTATTGTACTTATTCTTAGCTTGACAAGCAGTGTATTTTAATACAAGTCTGTATTTTTACAGACCAAACCTTTTGTAGGAAATAAAATAATCTTATAGTTGAAATTGGCACCATTTAAGAGTAACTTACATTCACTAATTATAGAGAAATTTAAGCTTTAAGTTTAGTAGCTAAATATGAAGTTTTTCGAGTAATTGCATAAGATAAAGAGTTGTCAGTTTAGGAAATTATATCTTCTAAATGTAGTGTGTTTATGAAGTACTCTACCTGTTCTAATTTTTAAAAATTCTCTTTTAAAAAGGATTAGGTTTTTAGTAAAAGTAATTAGTAAAGTAATTAATAGTAAAATAATAGATATTTCACTTCTGGAATCCTAAAATTTTACCATAAACTAAATATTTTGTGTGTAAATATTATTTATTCTGTTATTTATTTTTCAAGATTTATTTATTTGAGGAAAAGAGCATACAGACACGCACATGGGGACAGGGGCAAAGGGAGAGAATCTCAAGCAGATTCCCACCGAGCTCGGAGCCCCAACATGCTCAGTCTCATGACCCATGAGATTGTGACCTGAACCTGAGCGGAAACCAAGAGTTGGACACCTAGCCACTGAGCCACCGCAGCGCCCCTGTTCTGTTACTTACATATGCGGATGACCCATAGTCTTAAAATACGCATTTCAAATGTTTTTAGGCATCATAAAAGAACACATTATGTGATCATTACTGTGCACTAGGTACTTTGGAAAACACTTTACATACATTATTGATCTTATTTATTCCTCAAAGCAGCTCTTTAAGGTAGATGCAATCCCTTTTTCTCAGATGGGTAAAATCGAGATTTTAAATGACTTGCATAAAACACACACTACGTGAAGGATGTCATGCTTGAAACTGTTGCCTGTCTTTTTAAAGCCAGTGTTAATGTTAATCCTATCATGTTGTTCACTGGGCAAAAACTCTTCTAGTATACCGACACAGTTTTGGTAGTGTAACTATTAAAATGACAACAGTCCAGTGGCGTTCTGATAGTACCTGTGATTTTCTAGCAATGAGTTACACCCAGGAGGTGTTGCCACCCACATCTGATACTCTTTGAACACTTTGCTTGGATCTTACGGCAGTAGTCTGCTAGTCCAGACTTAGGCTCGTTTTTCTCTCCTGGAATTACACTCAAGGCTTCCAAAAGTTTGCATTTGTCATGTCTTGGGGGGGGTGGGGGGGGGGGGGGGGGGGGGGGGGGAGAGAACGGAGTATTCATTATGTTCAGAAGATCTTAGGCTAAAGTATTAACATACATTATAAATTCCTTAATGTTTATGCTTTGTTAATAGAAAAATGAATGTTCGTAGCAAACTCAAAGTTCTTGAATTCTGTAATTTACTAATCCCTTTCACATATATTATTTCATTTAACGCTTAGAACAATGCCATTTCGTATGTGATATACTCATCTATAAATGAAAAACCAGGCTCAGTGAGGTTGACTTGTCCAAAATCACACATCTGTAAAGTCATAGAGCCAAGATTTACATCTTGGTGTTTTGATAACTATTTCACTGGTTTCCCATATACCATAGCTCTTATTCCCTACACTGAACCTGCACACAACTTTATTTAGGATGAGGGATATCTATACACATGAATGAGAAAACCATAGAAAGTAACAGTTCTGACCCTTTTCAGAATTGTGTTTGGAAGTACTGACTTACCCTGTACTAAACCATTCTTAGTTCCTGGGCGTAGTGAAGATATGGTCATTTAATTTTGTGAAAGGCAATACATTTTGGAAATATGTTAATATTTAACAGTGGTTGTGAATATAGTCCATACCTGTGTTTTGTTAGGCATAAGATAGGTAGAAGAACAATATAAGTAATTTCAAAAAAATTTTTTAAACTCCTGTGGATGTTGCAATTCTCATTATTTTCCTTTTCTTATTCTTTTCCTTTTCTTTATGCTGGAATCTCTCTTCTGCTGCCTTCTTCTGTCAATTAAAAGGAAAACCCCACCTAAACGGTAAACTTTCTCTTGAATAGATATTTATATTATTTTATGTTAGCATAGAAATACCTTTTTTTTTTTTTTACTAGTTTAAGAAAAAGCAAGTCTATTATAGAAGGGCGCCTTTTTAAGAAAATTGAGGCTGAGTTCACTTGGAAAAGCAAAAGATATAAAAAAGAACATTGATACTAAATGTGTGAATTATAATTTGGCAGAGGGTATTTTATCCTTAGTATGATTTAAAGATTTGTAATTCTTTCCTTCCCTTTTAATCCTAGCCCACCAAGAAAACACATTGTGGAGCGCAATACGGAGTTTTATCACATACCAACTCATAGTGATGCCAGCAAGAAGAGACTGATGGAGGACACCGAAGACTGGCGTCCAAGGACTGGAACGACTCAGTCTCGTTCTTTCCGAATCCTCGCCCAGATCACTGGGACTGAACATCGTAAGCAAATACCTAGGGATTCTAATATACAAATGTTCTTTGCCATAGAGAATAGCATTTAGACAGATGGGCGATTATTGGAAAAGAATAATTTTCCTGAGGCAGTTTGCTCTTAAATTAGGCCATGCATAATGTGGGTAATGTAAATAAGAACTAGCCCGGGAGAATTGCATTGAGAAGTGGAGCAATAATAGTACTGACCATACTATGTAGCCAGTGACAGCATGATGTGGAGTGTTCTTCAGTGGCTCTGTGCAGCTTGACCATTTGATACTGATTGGTACAATTAATTGCTCAAGTGATTTTTCAAGTTAAAAAAAAGTCAACTAATATTGGATATTGCTTATTATATTTCAGTGAAAGAGTCGGACACTGAAAATACAAAGAAGGCAAAGTAAGTTGTCCATTTTTTTGGTAAATTGAATGCTTTCCTTTTATGAATGGTCTCGATTTGTTTTTTCACATTTTCAAGTGTAGTGGTATGGCTTTTTGTCTTTGTAACTAGAAGCTGAGCATTTAACTTTGGTATCTTTTGTGGGACTTAACTGTGGGACTTAAAAAACTTAACAGATTTTTAAATTAGTAGCTATTATCTTCATTTCATGTAAGGTTAATTTCCTTTCATATTGAAGTAAGTGGGCAGAAGAGTATACTTGGGGGATGCTTTGCTAACACTACAGATCTCTGTGAATGAATTTGTGTTGTCTTATAGAAATTTTATTTTGGGCATAAAAATGGATTTCCAGGAGGGCTCTATAGATTAATTTCTATATTTATAAAAATGCTCTACCCTTAAAATCTTCACTATTAAATAAAATAGCTATGTGAAATTAAGCTTTTATAAAGCATGTTTTCTGCATGATGAACTAAGCGTACAAACTTTTTCCTTCTCTTTCTTATGACTCTTCTATCACTTTTCTTTTCTTTTCTTTTCTTTTTTTTTATTTCCACAGGGAAAAGATACCCCTTCACGTCTTTAGTCCCAAATACACAAAATTACGTGACTGGCACCATGAAGTTTCAGCACGTGCTCTTAACGTACAGTGATTTATGAGTCTTGCCCCCCCAAGCAGCCAGCACATACCTTTTCATTCACTTTTTCTTTTTTCCAACCTCATAGGAAAATCTGTATTAAATTTGCCTTACAAAAAAATAGAACCTTTTCTATACTTTTCTAACCATCTCCTGCTATTGTAAAAAAGAGGAAGAGGAACTTGTTTTGTGCTAGTTGGTAGCTCACAAATATTAAACCAAGAGAGCAAATTAAGGGACTCTGATCTCTTCAGTGGTTTTATATCTGTTTCCATTGTCATTAGAGTGGTGACGTTGGAAAAGGAACTCTATTTGTAAGTTGAATTTGGTTGGTTGTGTGAAGCAGAGGCAGATGAGCAAATAATATCCTCATCTAATTTGGAAACTACATCCTTAATGTTATTACATTTCCCAAGATTACTTCTAAATTCATTATTACATAATGTTCAAAGTGGTTGTAAATTACCCTAAATAATCAAATATTGAGGAGGCAAGATAAAACAGAGAAGACTTTATCAGAATAGAGTTTATTATAGATTTGGGTATTTTTTAAAGCAGGTACTATTTCAGGATGGCTATGAAGAGAAGGAGGCCCAGATTTGGCTCCTAAAAAAGGAAAGAAGAGAATTCTGCCCCTATTTGCAATGGGAAAATTGAGTGTTCTTTTAGTTTGGTTAGCTTCAAAAATCCTATTTTCTACCAAAGGAAATATTTGCAAACTGGTGGATGTTTTTAGGGTATAAACAACTTCAAGGCATTAACTAGTAAGAAATAGAAAAGATAACTTTGCTTTGTTTTTAAATGAACATAAAATAAATTATAAATGATTCTTTATGTCACATCAGAAATATTTTACTTAGTGATATAAACTATTGTGTGTTGCTGCTGTTCCTAGGAAACTATATTTTGGGCAATACATGCAAGCTAATATCTGACCAGATATGCTTTCTGTTTTGTAATATAATGTATTATATGTTAGTTCTAAATTCAATAATAAATGCATTTTGAAGTTTGGAAAAGTACTGTAATAAAGTTGCCTTTAACTTAGTTTTGTAATTGTTTTCTGTTTCCCTGAAACTAGTAACAGTGCCATCCAAGACTTGCTACACTATACTTGGATAAAATAAATAATTCTCTTGACAATTCATTTGGAAAACATTTTTAATTTTGCGAGACTGCTAAAATGAGTGTGGAGTATGACAAAGGCCTGTATTTGTTTTTGTTTATTTTTTTCTGCATTGTCATGCATTTTAACATAATACCTTATGTGAGTAGCATAGAAGAGTAGTGAGGCTATGGCACAACACAGCATTAGTCTTTGTGGAAAATGATTACTGAGGGATTTTGCCTGCATTCAAGGTATTTAAAAAAAATTTTATTTTTTTATAAGTGAGCTCTACACTCAATGTGGGGTTCAAACTCACAACCCTGAGATCAAGCACCACATGCTCTACTGACTGAGCCAGCCGGGTGCTCCCATTCAAGGCATTTTTATTTTTCCACCTTTTTTTCACTTTGATGTCACCATAGACTAGGACAACTGCCTGGCAATTTGGAGAAACTAACATTAATTTCAGTTAATGATGATTACTATCTAAAATTTTGCACACAAAATGTATTTAAAAAACTAGGATTTATCTATGCTCATTTCCACCATACTTCCTAATTTAGTAAGGTGTCTTTCTTTTACTGTATCAGATACTGCTTGTGGTTTTATGATCCCGACATCAGTCCATTATTACTGTGTCTCTCGCCTCTATAGGAAAATATACTTTCTTAGACCAGGCTTTCCTGGTCTCATTCATCTCAAAAGAAGATATTTGAAAGTAGATGGGGGTGCCTGGGTGGCTCAGTTGTTGGGCGTCTGCCTTCGGCTCAGGTCATGATCCCAGAGTCCTGGGATCGAGCCCCGCATCGGGCTCCCTGCTCGGCGGGAAGCCTGCTTCTCCCTCTCCCACTCCCCTCCTTGTGTTCCCTCTCTCACTGTGTCTCTCTCTGTCAAATAAATAAATAAAATATATTAAAAAAAAAAAAAGAAAGTAGATGGAATCAAATTCTCATGAAAATAGATGGTAGGGTAGAGTAAACAAGGTATTTCCCACCGAGCACCAAATTTTTAGAGTAACTACGTAGTTGAGAGAACGAGCTATTAGAATGAGAGTTTTAGGTAAATAAAAGAATTTCTCTCTAATAAGACAAGTGAACATGTCTAGAACTTTATGACTTGAAATAAGTATAGTTGAAAATAAGAATTTAATACCTCCCTGATTAAAAATAAAGTATTTAATATCTCATTGAAAGCATACACTTAGATAAGTAGAATGATGTATATTTGAGTATGAGTATAAATGTTCAGCTTGGATCACAAAAGACATTCCATTTGACCCCATCAGAGGTTGAATTCCTGTGTTCAATTAATCTTCTGGGACATCTTATATTCCTAGCTTAAAAGCTAGCCAAATATTGTAAAAGCTCCTTACAAAAATATTATTGTAAGTCTAGTGACCTAATTTATAGCTTGTTTTTGTTTGTCTCTCTTATACAGACTTTCTTTATTATAGGCTTGTTTTTTAATGTAAAATTTGAAAGTTAAGAATTTTTAACATTTTTACAAGGTTTTACCAATTAGAAGATGGAATGTCTCTCACAAAGTGAGTATTTTTGATGCCTTGAAAAATATTTATGGAAACAGAAACACATTCATTTTATACATCCTTATGCCCTTTAGGATGCCCTTTAGGAAGACTCAGATAAAAATATTGTAGAGAGCTTATTTAATAAAAATTATGATATTAAGATAGAAACTGTCCCATGTTTTATTCAGATTTATTCAGAAATTTGGGTAAATTAATTTCCCCAGATGAAAAATGTCATAATTTTTTGCATCTCTGATGTGTATTTAAAGTCCTATAAATCACAAATACTCATTTATTGCCTGAATTATTCTTTCACACAAAATAATTACTTAAATGCCAGGCACAGATATGTACTAGGGGCTAAATAATGAGTAGCAGAAAATATATAAACAAGGCGATCTGAGATAATTGTGTTATTAAGATAATAAATTAGTATAAAGGAAATTTGGCGTGGACATGGAGTGGTTACATAGGTTGTATGGATCTCTGCGGAGATAACCTTAATGCCATCATCTGAGAGAGGAAAAAGAGTCAGCCATGTGATGACTTTGGGTCACTGTTCAAGGCAGAAGAAACGAGTGTGAAAACCCTGAGGTGAAAAGGAGAGTGGCAAGTACACAGAACAGAAAGGACAGCGTAGCCAAAATACGATATGTGATGGGAAGCATGGTATAAAAATAAAATACTGATACCTATAACTTATATTCCCCATATTATCCACAGCATTTTGAATGGGAAGTTGTCTTATATCTAACTTTAAATAAAAAATTAAAAATGAAGAACCAAAAAGGTTTACCAAAGTTTTATCAAAGCTAAATAAGTACATTCATCTACTTAGTGTTGTTCTGGGCATAGTTGTCAGCTTACTGCTTTTCCCATTAGACCCAATGAAGACTTAATAAAAGGAGGCATTATTACAGTATATGTTGGTAATGCATTTGTAGGGATCAGAATGCCCTGTAAAACACACATAAAGACATTCAAAAACACTTCCAATGTGTAGAAATTAGACATAATGCCTTATTCATAATTTATTTTTTTTTAATTTTTTATTGTTATGTTAATCACCATATATTACATCATTAGTTTTTGATGGCCTTATTCATAATTTAGCGATGACTTTGGCAATTCAGTTCTGTCTATAAAAACATCATCAAGAATTGTTTGAACTCATCCCTTTTTGTTTGTCCCATTCAAGAAAATTACTTGAACCAAGTAAATATTTCCTTGCTCTTCTTTCCAAAATAGACATCATTACTACAGAATAGTAAGCAAGGAATGTAAATTCTGAGTTTGAGACTCAGATTTGTAACTCAAAAGTTTCTGCCCCTGAGTTTCCCACTTCTTTAAAATAAGGAAGTTACAATCAGTGGTGGACACTGTGAAGCACTTCCAGATATCACCTCAGTGGAGGACTTAATAACCACTCTTGGTGTGTGTGTGTGTGTGTGTGTGTGTGTGTGTGTGTGTGTGTGTGTGTCAGATAACCTTCAGCGGTCACCCCATTCACATGTCAGATGCCCTTCCTCCAAAGCCACAGCTTCGTGGGGTTGTGCACATGCAGTGAGCTGACTGGAGGGGTATGGGGCTGAAGTGAAAAGCCTGACCATTTCAGCCAGGTAGGGACAACCTGGGAGGGTCATTCTAGTTCTTGTAGATCCCAGCTTGGACCTCAGTTGTGTGGGTTCTTCTCATTTCTTCATCATCCCTTCACGCTCTCCATTTTTGTCACTTCTGATCCCTTCTCCTTGAATTTCCAACCCAGATCACAAACAGCATTTAGGGAAACCATTAAAATGAAAGATCAGGTTAGGGCAACCAGCAAGGTATATGGAAGTGAAAAAGAGCATACATTACTTTTCTTTGCCTTGAGTAAAGGATGTTTTTTAGGTGATTGCATCAGAAACATTCTGGGAGTAATGAGTTGGTAAAGCAATTTAGAAATCATATGTAGTCAAAGCTATATGAATGAATCAATGAGAAGCTTCACAGTGGAAAATTAGGATGAACTCTTGAGTAAATGTAATAAGCTCTTGTAACTGACAAGCAGCACTTAATAAAATATTATGATTTTGTATATTGTAATTTTCCATATGCAGAATTTTAGAATAAACTATATTAGCCATTTACTCAGTCACTTAATACATTTTATTGAACACATCTGTTTTCTTCACATCCATGAAAGTTTATTTTCTGTTTTCTCTTTGGGGAGATGCTGCTGAGTAGCCTTTGGAAATGTGTAGGGGGATAATACAGATCTTACAAGGCTAGGAGGATGCTAGTGGAGGGCTAAGGATGCTAAACGTCTCGTAATGCCCTGAATAATTTCACAGAATGAAGCGTGATCCTGCCCCAAATGCCCATGGTGTACCAGTGAGAATGACTGGGCTGAGAACAAATCCTCCCTCTTCCAAGATTTTCTTATTCCTTCCTACAATTCCAATCACACAGACTCACCCACAGTGTGCTACCTCCACCCTCCACAGTAGCAATAATCTTAACTTCTGAAGTAATATACTATATAATTTCTACCACTCCTTTCCTAATTTGTATTATAGATCTTTATCTATATGTCATAAATCTTCAACTCGAGTATAAGCTCTTTGAAGCCAAGAGTCTTAGTATAAAAATATAAATTGGAAGGAAAAGGCATTCTAACAGGCATAGTATTTCTTTCTGGATACAACTGTAAATGTGTAAGTAAAGATCTATACACTCAATATATAAATGGGCATTTAATATAAATATATATATAAATACAATAAATAAGTATACAGATATAAAAAACATGAATATAATTTGAAAGTAGGTGTTAGGACTGTAAGATTCATCTTTGGTGAACTAATTCTTAAATTAGAAATATACTGTATTAGCTCAGGCTGCCACCTAGATACCACAGACTAGATAACTTAAATGACAGAAATTTATTTTCTAACAGTTCTAGAAGTTAGAAATCCAAGACCCAGGTGCTATCAGGGTAGATTTCTGGTAAGTCTTTTCTGTCTGGCTTGCAGATGACTACCTTCTCAATGTGTCCTCACATGGCCTTTCCTCTGTGGACACACAGAGAGAGTTCTGGTATCTCCTCTTTCTATAAGAATACCAATCTTGTCAGATTAGGGCCTCACTGTTAGGACCTCATTTAACTTGAATTACTTTCTGATAGACCTTATATCAAAATACTGTCATGCTGGAGGATTAGGGCTTCAACATACGAATTTTTGGGGGAAACCATTCAGTCCATAATATATACCAGTGGCCTTTCTGTACTAATATTAATTTGGCAGAGTAGTATTTTTAAAAAAAAGTTATTCTTAAGTAGACTCACTGACTTGGACCCAGATAGAAGGATTGTTGTTACCTCTGTTGTGGCACCTCTTTTTCTATTTTGGATAACAGGTGTTTGTCTCCATGCCCTGTATCCCTAACTAGAGTATAAGCTCTTTGGACATAAGAGTTTTGGTATCCTCACTGTATTTGGCACTAGTTAGCACTAACTAATGGTTTCTAATTGCATGTAAATGTATATTCCTCCAATTTCTTATTTGTTGAATTTTAGGGAGATTGTTAACAGCATGGTAAACATCACTTTTAATTGAATATAAATTCAATACAAGTCAAGTTTTTATAAAAATCAAAACATTAATATTTGTACTGTAGGTAAAGTGGAGCCATACCTAAGTTGCTTCAAAGGAGAATTGTTGTGCTTTGGCAACCTACTTGGTAAAAGTGTTGATGCTTTCCCCCAGTGTTATCT
This sequence comes from Callorhinus ursinus, assembly GCF_003265705.2. Lineage (NCBI taxonomy): Eukaryota > Metazoa > Chordata > Mammalia > Carnivora > Otariidae > Callorhinus > Callorhinus ursinus. The sequence goes on from NW_027397066.1 coordinate 77,369,275, forward strand.
GTTTATTAAATGGTTGTGGAAGACACTTTTTAAATTAAGTGAAAAATTTGTTTCTTAATCCATCTTCTTGTGTTTTTGATCTGTTTCAACATGAATAGCTTAGTGAGTCCCGTGATAAGACAATACCTGACTAATTTTAGAAATGAGTATATGAAATGCTTAGTACTCTGATTGGAAAAACCAATAGAAAAAATTTTATCATTCCTAGGGAAATGGAGAAGTTTGAAGTTAAGAGTCTAGTCTGCAACATTGACTGAAAAGAAGCAACAGATATATTATTAACAACATGTTAATAATGGAAAGCTAATAATTATATGTGACTTACCAGAGTAGAGAATTATGGGAGGCTATAGGAAATTTAATTGAGGGGTGCCTGGGTGGCTCAGTCAGTTAAGCGTCTGCCTTCAGTTCAGGTCTTGATCCCAGGGTGTTGGGCTACCTGCTCAGCGGGGAGCCTACTTCTCCCTCTGCCCCTCCCCCTGCTTGTTCTCTCTCTCAAATAAATTTAAAAAAAGAAATTTCATTGAAAGATAACTTAAAAAAATATATATATACCTAAAAATATATCATTGTGTCGGGCACCATACAATTTAAGTTAAAGTGTGATTTTCTTGATCTCACCATCTTTTCAGTTTCTACTATAATGTAAAATATTTATTTAATAAGCAGTTTTAAATTTTTCATACTTACAAAGGTCTATATGAATAAGTAAAAAAATAGCATTTTAGTTAGCAAAAAGATGTATAAAATTATGATCAAAACCTTTTTTCAGTCTTTTATCTCTCTTGTTCAAGTAATGATAGGTTCTGATTTTTCATATATTATGGTTACGAATAATGTATTATAGGTATTTTTAATTTTCAAAGACTTAAAATACTCCTCAAAGGAGGAGTAACTGCCTCTCCCTTTGGTAGGAAAATAGTTCAAACTCTAGTCACCACTTACATTACACAAAGCTATAAAACAATAAGAGGGGGAAAAATCCTCTATGTATGGGCTGTCCCATAGCACTAAGTAATGTCCACATGCTTTCTAGCTGAAGGTTATCAAAACAAATCTTAAGTTACTTCTTGACTAGAAACCTGTCATCTTTGTACATTTATTGAAAACTTAGCAGAAATTTCACAAATATTTCCAAACATACTCTTGTTATAGCAGGTTTTTAAAATAATTTAGTTTGTTCACATGTTTCCGTAACCCACATAAAATAGTTTAGTGAAGAAACAGTTTGCTGACCTGAGCCATGTCTTCCTTCAATTGCTGTTTCACAAATATACTGGACTCCTGGTGTTTATCTTTTTTAAGACACATGTATTTGAGTAGATTACCTAAAAACTATTCTTCATAGCCATGCAAAGAAATCAGGAATCATTCGCTAGTCTCATATTCCCACATATTTTTATGAAGTGTAAGAACAAGTGGATTTGCTAAAAAATACACAACACGAAGGTTTCTAAAACAGAGTTTAATTTTAAAAAATAAAAATAATAACAGCCAGATAGAATCTCTTAGCTGTCACCATCATTACTGCAGAGTATGTTCGTCAACCTAGAAAAAAGTCCATAGGTCCAAAAAATGGGTATGTAACCAAGCGCTGATTTATGTCTATTGCAAAATATGGAACATTTGTAATTTATCTCTTTTCATTTTCTACTGATGGATTACACTGCCCTTTGCAAACGCTGGTTTGGTGACCACTGTATAGTGTAAAGATCGCCATCTATTGAACATAAGTAATTACTACACTTCAGTTCCTTGTAAAAATAGTACTTTAAAATCATTGAAGAAACAGTTCCTATATACACTCTGTATTTTCACACACAAATTGTTCATTACTTTTCCCAAATTAATCTGGGAAGACTACTGCTTATAAATATCTTTAAAAATAAAAATCAGTATTTGTAATATGCAGAAATTGACTTTCATGGTCCATATGCTCATTGTTGAAAGATAGAAACAAGCAAACAAAAACCATCCAAATCCAGAGATAAATACTGAAAAAGTTTTGGTTTATTTACATTCTATAGAGAATTGAATGCATTAAGTTCCTTAGAAGTTTTATCAGACCGCCAACACTTCTCTTACAATACTATTTGGATAAATTCTTTCTGCTTCACCCTTAGGGAGGTAAATTACATTGAAATTATTTGATTGAATTAAACCAGAAAGTAAAAGGAACTTATCTTCTTGACTAAAAGTCAATACTATTGAAGGCTCCTCCTGTAATTAACTTTTTAATTTCAAAAGATATCACAACTTAATGAAGAGCATTGATAATAGGCAGTCTTCATCCATGATGGAAGGCTTAATTTTCTATCCTTTGTCACTATTCAGTTTTACATATTTTAGTCACATTGAAAGTTTCAGAAGACCAAGTTTTTCTACCTTTATGTTATGTGAAGGTGTATTTATTATGATAGTATGATTTTATAAAAGAAAGTTGAAATGATGTATTACATAATATATAAAACATATGACAGGTATGGATATTTAGACATCTCAATTTTCCATTTCTTAGTCAAATTAAAGAACTCTTTTCAAATTAATCTTAAAAGCAGGTTCAACTGTCTATGTCTCTCCTTTTGTTTTTCTTTATTTTTAGGACTATTAACAGTATATGTTGAATGCTTCTTCTGTGTCCAACTTTGCAAGAGGTGTTCATCTCCCAGTTACTCCTAATTAATTATTCCTGAAGAGTCTGTATTTATTTCTTTGAATAGAGTATGTATGAAATATGTGCAACTTTTGGGTTAGAGGTACATTATTTATTTTGTCTTTTCACATACTTTATTCTTTGTCCCAATATCCTAGTAACTCATAAGAAAAAAAGTAATTGAGAATAAATTTCTGAAAGATTTTAAAGAGAATAGTTTTAAGCGAACTTGGTGGACTCAGATTTATCCTTTGCTTACTGCAGTGGCATCAAATATCTGTTATTAAATGAGCAAATCTTTTAGGGTTATTGAAACAGTACCACATGCATGTTAAGAAAATGTACATTCACACACACAAATATTTAAATATGAAAAATAAAATGACCAGACAACATTAATTCAAGAGATTAAAAAAAGTGATGTTGTCAGGGGTTACTATAAATTAACAAATGCTCATTGTCGAAAGATACAAACAAGCAAACAAAAGTCACCCAAACCCAGAGATAAATACTGAAAAAGTTTTGGTTAGTTTATATTCTGGAGGGAATTAAAGTTCCAATTAGAAAGGGATTCTAGATGAGCTCTCAGTAGTCTGTTTTTCTCACTGATTTATAACCCAAGTATTTATAGAACTTACAGATGAGATTTGGTTAGTAATGCTATATGCATTTTAAAAAAAAATCCTGGAGAATGGGAAAGAAAATAGAAGACTTGGAATAGGTAGATGTAGTACTGATTTTCAAAGAAGAAAAAAACTTATAAACTGTAAACTAGTTTGAATTTGAGATCACCTGGAAAAAAATCTAGAAGGCATTTTTAAAGCCTTGCCAGCAAGCACTGAGAAAAGGACAGAACTGCCAAGACGCAGAATTAAGTTCTCAAGAAACAAATTACACCCAATTTAACACATTTTTGGTAGATTGGGGGAAATGTTAATTTTAACAAGTCATCAAAGAAAGTCTCTTAAGATCCCACTGAATTTAATAATGAAATGAGGTTAATGATTATCAAATTTTTAGATTCATGATAAGTTGAAGGAGTTGAACAAAGGATATTGTTTTAAAGGATCAATTAGTGACTTGGATGAGGGGTTCTACAGCTTGCTTCCTAAATTTGGGGCTTTCCTGAAGTGGGGAGGCATGGCATACATGTTCCATACCCAGATCATCCTTCGAACATATTTTAGGAGTCTAGGAAAATGGACCAAATGTAGTAGGGAAAAAAAATTTAATATGGTTATGTGTAGTTTGGGTCAAATAATTTTGCTCTTCTGGGACCTATTTGGTGGTAGGGGTGGATGAAGTTAGCAAAAATAAATATAAAAAATTAGGGATTTTAGAAAAAAGTAAACCCAATATAAGTCATGTCGTATGACTCTTAAAATTATAAGGCAAGCAACAATAGTTCGATTCTATACTTGTAAAATCTCACCTGACATATTATAATTAATCCTTGGCATTAATGTCTGACAATTATGTAGGTAATCCTGAGAAAATCAACTGAAAAATCATGGGATAGTTAAGCTGTCTGGGTCAGAAGCATTTATATGAGTAATTGATTTCAGCTGATAACAGGGCCTAGTTCCTTGGCCTAAATCCACAGCTATGTCATATTCTTCCCCAAACATTCTCCCTTAGTCTCAGACTTTAGTAATCCCTGCTCATGTTTATTATATATACATTTAATAAATAAATCCAGCAAGTGCTTATGAAGTACTTATCATGTGGTACTCAGTGTTGTAGATACTTGGTTTATAACAGAGGCAAGGTTCTGTCATGGATTTATAGTCTAGTGGAGCAAACACGCAATAAAAAAGCAAATAATATAGTTTTATGTTATGTTATTCTATAAAGAAATAATATGGGACAATATGATGACTATAATGAGGGGAGGGGAGGAGTGAAGTCATTAGACACTAGTTAGGGAAAAAGAAGACATTTGAGCTGAAATATGAATGACCTAAAGGAGTTAACCATGCATATATACAGAACATAGGCTATCTAGGCAGAGGGAATAGCAAGTGCAAAGGCCCTGAGACAGGATTCAGCTTGGTGTGTTTAAGGAACTGAAAGAAGTCCACACTGACTGGAGCATAGTAAATAAAGGAGAGAGTGATAAGAGATTGAGTGAAGTAGTCAAGAACCAGATCATTTTTTGCCTTGTAATTTGTATTACGGGATTTAGATTCTTATCCTAATTAATTGGAAAGCCCAGTACAGGATTTTAATCATGGGAATAATATCTGATGTATGTTTTTAAAAGAGCCCTCTGAATACTATGTAAAATTGATTGTGAGGGAGAAAAAATGAACACAGGAGACTAGTTATGTGTATTCCCTTAGTTCAGGCAAGAGATGATAGGAAGTTAGGCCAAAGAGGTACTAATGGCGAGGGAAGGAATTGGGTAGGTTTGTATTTTAGAGGAAGTGCTGACAATGGAGGGGCAGGGGTTGATGGATAACAAAATAAAAGAACCAGTGAATTTGGTAAGAATTAATTGAGTTGGTAAGAGTCAGTGAAATTGGTTAAGGTCAGTTCAATAAAAAAGCTAATAGAATCAAAATATAGAGGGGTGAGTGAGTTACAAAAAAAGGAGGTGCTTAACATCCAGATTTTAGAGGTGTTAATCTTACTGATGAAAAAGTAAAAGATATGAATTCTGGAGTGCATGGCTGAGATGTTCCAGGCATGAGACTTACTAGCCTTGGAGGAATTATCTTTGAAGTGAAGAAGTCAAAGAAAATAGCAGTCATGTTATTCAGTGATTCAACATGACAGCACCAAAGTCATCAAGAATGATTGTTGGAATGGGGTAAAGAGAAAGAGAGTGAGTCAGGGCCTGAAGCAAATAGTGGGTGAGGTAGAGGCAAGAAAATGAGTAGATAGTGAGTGATATAATCTGATGATATGAACCTTAAGGGACTGGGGATTTTGGAGGATCTAAGATGACTAATGTTAGAATCAATATTGAGGAAGGCATTATCTTCATCTCCAAGTTTATAAACATACAAGGTATGAGAGAGAAGGAACCTCTTTTTGAAGGGACTGAACAGAAGGCACAGAACAATAGAGGGTACAGTGGAATAACAGAGGATTTGGGAGGGCTGAGAGGGATGGGAAATTGATCATATTGGGAGATACATAAAAAAACAGTAAAGAAACAAGAATACAGGAGATGATGGATGACCCGAGGGGTTTGCCTTTCTGATTGTGGCAGGTAAATGGATGGAGAGTATGATGGGATTTATCCTTGTGGTCTGTTAGAGGAAAGTGGGCAGGAGAATCTAAGTTCCACAAGGGCAGGAAATTAAAGTGGGCAGTAGAATATGTGAGGATGCCTGGCATGAAGTGGAATCCAAATGTCATTGTTGAATGAATGAGTGAATGCAGTGATTAATGAGAGAGCTCAGAACGAATGATCCAGAAGATTTAGCTAGAGAGTGTGTGACCCCTAGCTTTTGTTCTCTAATGCTAGTGGGATACTCACTTGATCATAAGGTGCTTTGGTGGCATTCTCAAGACACCTGGCTTCTCCAAGGACTCATGGTCTGTGGCTGTTTCATAGTAGGCATTCACACAGATTCATGTATATTTTCAAACACGTAACAGATTGAGCAGTGCTACTTACTAAATAATATATCTTTTTATTCTGAATCTGAAATAATACCTTTATAATTTATAAGTTCTTTTTATAATGTTAGGATTACATAAATACTACAAAATGGCAGGTTTCTGCCCCATAGAGGAAGCTGTTTCTAGCTAATTGAAATCAATAATAGGAGCCATCAAGAAGAAATTGATGATGCAGAGTGAGAGGGGCTATGGTTAGTGGTTAGTACCTTACAGTTACTAAGGGATGTAGGCTTTTATCAGGGGATTGTTCCAGGTGATTTTAAAGTTGGTGTTACCCCTTAAAATCTTTATATTATATTGGGTTTTTAGAAGAGATATAGTATAATAAATGCTTAATCTTTACCTGTCTTATCTTGAGACCCTATAGAAAAATTTCTCTAGGGACACCTGGGTGGCTCAGTTGTTACCCATCTGCCTTGGGCTCAGGTCTGATCTCCAGGTCCTGGAAATAAACCCCGAGTTGGACTCCCTGCTCAGTGGGAAGTCTGCTTCTCCCTCTGCCCTTCCACCCTGCTCGTGCTCTCCCTCTCAGTCTCAAATAAATAAATAAATAAATAAATAAATAAATAAATAAATAGAAAAAATTCTCTAAAAATATCAAGGAATACTGTAGAGGTAACTAACCTAAGGACTTCACATAATGTTAAGACAGGGCATTATTCAATAATAGCCCATTAGGGAAAGCAACAGTAGAGAAATATGTAAGAGTTAAGGCAGAATTTGAAAGGTGTGAATAAAATGGAATATATATAGATGTGTATATATATATATATATATATATATATCGATAAAGAGCAAATTCTTCCCCCAACACAAATAAGAAGTTCCATTCGCTTCAGAGATCTCCCTTATTCTTTCCCTCTTTGCCTTTCTTCTGTAAAGTGGGAACCTCCAAGAAAGATAATTTGAGTCAGTCCTTTATCTTTGCTCTCACAAAAAGTAAATCTCATTTTGGGTGGTATTTTCATGTTTGATCATTTACTTCTTAATCTTCTTTTTACATCTAACATTCAGTCCTTTCTGCTTCCCCATGTATAAAAAGCAAGGATGCCCCTACTTGCTGATTTTCAAGTTCACTGTAAGGTGCCATCTGTAATGTAGAATTAGCAGGCTTAAATAATGTTTTTAGACTGCTACAAAAACAAAGGTTATTGAAATCAGTTAATAAATTTGGCTTTTGATTAAGAGTGCCAGAAATTTCCAGCTTAAGTTTAATTGATTTAATTTTCCAGAAGGGAAATCCAATATTATTGTGTGAATGTTTGCTTTGTGGAAGAGTGACAATACAAAGGACAGTTGTCATTTTCCTCCTTTACTTGGTATAAAATGCACATTTTAGGGATTGAATTTCTCCCCTAATTGCCATGTGGGGATGTAATAAGTCACTTTGGTTATTTTGTGATATTTTTAAAGAGAGTGAGAAATTGAAATTTTTAGTTGGAAACTTGAAGTTTTTATGCTGCAAAAGAAAGTTTCTGCATTCTTTTTCACGTATTTTAAAGGTTAACCTTTGTGACGAATTTATTCTTACATGGTTTACGTATAATTCTAATATGGGTGAGCCAGATTAGCATTTTGAAATTGTATTACTGATGGAGAACTTTCACATCCTGCAATCAGGAATAGCCAGTAAAATAGTACTAAAAACAGGCAAGTGTGTAGGCTTAAGGCACAGAAGACAGAAGAGGAGTGGTCGACTGGGTATTATACTTTACCAAGTAAAATGAGGAATGTACTCAAAAAGAAAAACTGTACGATTCCACCTGTATGGTGGAGCTATTAAAGAAATAAAATTCACGGAACAGAAAGTAGAATGGTGGTCACCAGGGGGTGGATGGTGGGGAAAAAGAGGAGTTGCTGAATGGGCGAGTTTAAGATTTGCAAGATAAAGTTCTGGAGGTCTGTTTCACAGCAATGCGTATACTTAATACTCCTACTGAACTGTACACTTAAAAATGGTTAAGATGGTAAGTTTTATGTTGTGTTTTTTACCACAATGAAAAGAACATGAGGACTGCACATTTGTTGATTGAATTTAGCCACAAAGAGATCATTAGTGACCTTGGCACGAATATGGTTTTATCAAGGCTGGAGGATGAGGCCCACTTGAGCTGGTTGAAGAGTGACAGGCAGGTGAGGAAATGGAGACAGTATTTCTAGAGTAGAGCTGTTATTCCCTTTGGCTGTTAATGTGGATAGGAAAATAGAAAGGGAAGGCAGTTTTGTTGGTGGTATTTTTTTTTTTTAATTTTTTTTTTAAAGATTTCATTTATTTATTTGAGAGAGAGAATGAGAGAGAGAGAGAGAGAGAGCATGAGAGGGGGGACGGTCAGAGGGAGAAGCAGGCTCCCCGCTGAGCAGGGAGCCCGATGCGGGACTCGATCCCGGGACTCCAGGATCATGACCTGAGCCGAAGGCAGTCGCTTAACCCACTGAGCCGCCCAGGCGCCCCGGTGGTATTTTTTTTTTAAGAGAAGCTGTACTATAGTATTTTTGAATGGGGACTCAAAGCATGCAGTGGAGAAGAAGAATAGAAAATGCAAAGGAGATAGATCAATTGAGGCCCCTGAGAAAAAGGGAGGAAATGGAGTCCACAGCTTAAGGATCTTGCTTTTTGACAGCTGTCAGTGCTGGGGCATAGAAAGAGAGTTCCATTCCCTGTTCCTGTAGGATGGTAAATTAGTAAGATGAGCAACGTCACACCGGCTTTGCCTGGACAGATTGCTAGTATGGGTCCCCACTGGAAAGCATGGAAAGACACAATTGCCGAGAAAGATAATGCACAAATAGCTCTTTGTTCATTTTTCCTGAGAAAAGCAGGCCAGAAGGCTGCAAGCTCAACTCTCCAGACATATCTGGGAAGGATAAAGTCTTCATACCTCGCTTTCATAAGAAATGAAAACTCACTTAAGTAACAAAGAGAGTTTGGCTGCTGTAGAGGTGCTATTAATTAGAGCTTCTTCCAATCCTAAAAGGAATAAATATTAGGGAATGACAGAATTAGAATAGATATTGATGTCTGTTCCATATTAAATGAGGTAGTTTAAGATTTTCTTAGGTCTAGTATTTTTAGAGGTTGGCTAAGCAAAGGGATAGGTAATCAGTGTGTGTAAGACATGGGAAACCTGCCAAGTGCATTTGTTTGGAAACTTGGAAATTTGGCTTTAGAAGGAATTTCATGAGTTATGTGAACTTTATTCTCACGTGACACTCATTTTTCCAATCAGCCTAGTGCATGGAGATATTAAAAGACTGAACTCCAGCTTACTCCCTTTTCTTATATATTAGTCCTCGATACATATTAGTATGAAAACATTGATAATTCTTTATATTTTCTTTTTTTAGAATATTGATAATTCTTTGTGTTGTAAAGGACATTTTTAGAGGTATTTTTGGAGGTCTAGTAATTTCTTAGAGGTTGATCATGTGCCCCTTCTTGCTTAGGTAGTAATATAGTACCTCTTTAACCTGAACTGCTATACAGTCTCCAGTCTCTAGAAGGTACAGATATTATCTAAGAAATATATGTATATTGTGAGTGACTTCTGTATTTGAAAACAATAAGTTTCATTCATGCATTCATTCAACAAATATTTATTGTTTACTTTGTGGTAAGTACTTTGTTACACTTCATTTGTACCATTAGACATAATGGTCCTTGACCTCAGGGAGCTTCTAATTTGGTGAGGGAGTCCAGAATTAAACAAATAACCACACAAACTGTCTGATTACATTAATAACAAATAAGTTCTGTAAAGAAAAGGTACAGGGTACTTTGAAAGCATATGACATGGGCAGCCTAAGGTGATGTGGGGAATTGGAGAGGCCTCCCTGAGGAGGTGACGTTTTTAAACTGAGGGCTGAAGGACACTTAGGAATTAGCCCAGTGAAGTTGCGGTAGAGAGGTAGGCATAAAAAGTGAGAAGTAGCAGACTGTGCAGAGGTCTTGAGATGGGCAGAAGCTTGGCCTGTTTCAGGAAGAGATGGAAAACCAGTTGGACTGGAGCAAGGCAAAGAAAAAGAAGAGCTCTGTAAGATAAAACTAGAGAATGGGAAGCCCAGGACCACAGTTGTCTCTAAAGCAGTGCTGGAAGGCTCAGCAACAGACAGGATCAGACTTGTATTGTTAAAAGTGTACTCTAGGGGCACCTGGGTGGCTCAGTTGTTAAGCGTCTGCCTTCGGCTCGGGTCATGGTCCCAGGGTCCTGGGATCGAGCCCCGCATCGGGCTCCCTGCCCCGCGGGAAGCCTGCTTCTCCCTCTCCCACTCCCCCTGCTTGTGTTCCTGCTCTCACTGTCTCTCTCTCTGTCAAATAAATAAATAAAATCTTTAAAAAAAAAAAAAAGTGTACTCTGGTAGCTATGTGGAGAGGATTTTCTCTAGACAGGGGTTAGCAAATTTTTTTTGTAAAGATCCAGATAGTAGGTATGTTAAGTTTTGTGAGCCATATGGCTTGTCACAATTACTGACCTCTGTATGTAGTGTGAAAATAGCTATAGATGTATGTAAATGAAGAAACCTGGCTGGGTTCCATAAAACTTTATTTAACATTTATTAAAACTTTGTGGCTGAAATTTGAATTTCATATAATTTTCATGTGTCATGAAATATTCTTTTCATTTTTAAAAAACCATTTAAAACCACTCCTAGTTCATAAGCCATACAAAACCAAGTGGTAGGCTACATTTGGCCTGATACTTATGGTTTGCTGACCCCTGTTACAGGACTTACAGTTCTTATTCTTTTAACATTTTATACTCTATCTCTTAAATGATATCTTAATTCTAACATGACATTTTTGTTAAGTTGTCTACCTTTTTTTTTTTTCAACACTGTGGTAAAGGTATGACTGGTGCTAAATAAAAAATGGGAATATAATCTCTCATTTTCTATTTCTTTATCTTAGTGTTACATTTTCTATTCTGAAAATCAGTATAATATGACTGATTTTTTCTGTTTTTTTCCATGGCCTTTTTTTTTTTTTTTTTTTAAGCAACAGGCAATTTTGTACTTCTCCTATTTATGTTTTCCTCCCAAAGTATTATACTTGGTGCTTTCTTCTTTCAAACCTCACACTGAATTTTTCATCTTTTTTTTTTTTTTAACCTGGTGATAGTTCTAAAATTTAATTCTGGCATTCAGAAGGAAAAATGGTACAGACATCAGAAAAACAAAGTAAAAAGTAAAGCAACACAGCTGGATGCAAACATTTGTTGTGTCACTGGAAAAAATACTTCGTTTACATCGAGATAAACAACATCCATATTATTTCAGATCTACAAACAGCATTCTGACTTGAAAGGAGGTTTTTAGTTGCTTCCTTGCAGTGCACTATTCAGGCAGCTACCCCACAAGATGCTGGAAAGCATTATGTAGTGGAAATAGTTACAGACAGACCTGGTTCAAATTCCATCTGACTCTTACTAGGTATATGGTATTAGGCAACTGAATTAATTTCCTAGAGCCCAACTTCCCTGAAACATGCAAAATACACAGTCTTTTGTATTGGGACTCTGTGTGAGAATTCCCATATGCCTTTTTTCCCCTCACATGAAGGTAGCCATGTTAAAAAAAATTGGGGGAGGGAATAGATTTGGTGGTGGTGAGGGTGTTGGTTTGGATTTTAACCTTACTGCAGATATGAAGTTAAAACAAACAAACAAAAAACTAGAGTATTCTCCCAAAAGAACCAGTATACACTTAAAAAGTGGTATAGATGATAAATGTCTGTACTTTTCATTAATATTTCCTTTGCCTTGTTTATTTTGCTTCTGAAAACTTAGGTTTGACAGTTCTCTGGAAGACCTACCTCAGAGTGGACCTCACCCACCTGCAACTCCTCAGGTTTTACATATTGGTAGCCAAGTAGCCACACTTTCTAAAGTAACCACGTATTCTAGGTAGAGTTTTTTTCCCTCGTGGTATGTCGAAATTTTAATGCTGGTGGTGAAATTAAATACTAAAACTGACTAAAAAGGAACAAGTGATCATAGATTACAGAACTGACATCATTAATATATAGATAAGAAACTTTGGCACTCAGCTGTGGAAGACCGCTTTACACCGCTTTCATATTTGTGTATGTGTGTGTCTCTCTCTCTTTTTGTTCAGATTCAAAGTTCTCATACAGAGTCAGGAAATCTGTGCCTTCTGTTTATTCACTGTGATTTGGAAAGTCAACTTTCTTAAGTTTATTGTAAGTCTACTTTACTGAGTTAGAGCATTCACCTCTAAAAACGGAGTGATATGTTCCACGTGCCCACACATATTCTAAGGGTATTCAGGTTACTTATAAGATTTTGCAGGTCTCTGCTGATACTAAGTCCTTTTATATTATTATTTGTGATACAGTACAAGGAAAGAAGTCCATTACAGTGTCCTTTTCTTTTTACAGGAGAAAGACAATTTAGCTGATTTACTTTTTAGTTGATTTTTTTATAGACTTAGGTTTCTAGTTGTTATTTGCCATCACTTCCCCCAAATAGTAGCCATTGCTTGAAAGATGCAGAGTAATTGAGGAATTCAGAGTTGAATCACTTGGTAACTTTTTCTTCCACATTGCATGACACTCATATTACCCTGCTTTGCCACTGATAGCATCTCTCTTTTCTCTTTCCAGACCCATTCTTTCTTTTCTAGCCATTCACAACAGTTGCTAAAACATAGCCATACAGTTCAATTCAATTATAGGCTTGCGGAAAAGCTATACTTAATTCTGTATGATTTTTAAAAACGGCTTGCCGCTGTTTCTTTAATATGCTTTCTAATTGTTTGTAAAGTTATAGCCAGTGGAACTATGAATAATGGATTATCAAATTCTTCTGAGAAGGAGAAAAGACTTACACAAATGCACAGTTTCAGACATCAGAGCTCTCATTAACCTGGATTGAGTTTGGCACATAATTACTTTGTGTTGGAGGTGACCACTGTCACAAATTGTGAAAAAAGTGGTCATAGAATGGTGAGGGTGTTCATTAATAACTTGCATGCATAAATGAGAGGAGAGGTTATAGGTTTCATGCTGTACATTTTAGACTTTCTTTTAACTTAATAACAAAATTTCTCAATTTCAAGTTGATAACCAACTTGGAAATCATTACAGTCCCAATGATGGAATGTTCATTTCTGTCCAGGTGTTTGACCTTTTCTAAAAGACGAAAGGAAAATATTTATTATTTTAAGTCATAAGTGTTCTGAAAATGGAATTTCATACCAGCATTTTTGATTCTTTACAGAGCTAACTGGAAATAGAAGTATAGAACATCAGCAGATCGGGTGATGTTTTAGTCATATTCACTTTAACTACTGTTTATTTTACAAAGGTGCTGTCCTTCCCCAAATAGGTTTATTCTCAATATTTTAAAGTTATTTCTTGTTCCTTTCAATATGTATTGCTGCTTCTGAATGGGCAGTCGGTTGTACCTGCTTCTCCTGAAAGCACAAGTCTCATTAAAATGTCAGGCTCTGGGTGTATATCATCTCTAAGGTAAAGCTCTTTATGTGGAGTCTTTTTAGAAAAATCGACATAACCTTCCTTTCTATGATTACAGAAATTCAAACTTCATATTTAGATTCATTTTCTACTTAGATGCTGACAAATCAGTCTTCACATGTGTGTTATGTATTGATTTAACTTTAAATAGGATACATTCAAAAGCATTTGTATCTCAGAAATCAGTTTTATGGAGGACTATATATCAAATTTTAACTTCTGAGAAAAATCACAGCAACGGTAAATAAATGACCTGAACTCTTACAACACTTCTGTATCATACCTTTTAATGTCTAAATATTAATATGAGATGGTTACTATCTTATCTTTATTATGCTATCTCTTCTCACTTTCCTTTTTTTGTTCCTCTCCTCTTTTTTTTCTTCCCCTACGTATCAATATAAGCAGCTCCACAAGAAATGTGGTGACAAGTTCTTTGGAAGGCTTTCAAAACTCTTCTACCTTCTCACCTCCTGCTAGATACAGTGCTGCAGTTCTTAGTAGTGCGGCTGCTACCGTGTCTGCTGTTCTTGCTGCAAACCCAGCCAGAGCTACATTTACAGGGTGCGTCTCGTGTGATTCCAGCAATTCCCTCTGTCTTACAGGTCCCCTCAAAGCAAACACAGCCATCTGAAACAGTCACAGCTGTCTGTGAGATCTTGGTTGTGTTGTGGTCCTAGATTGTAGACATATCCCACAATGTATGTTACTGGCTTTCCTTTAAATCATCCTTCCATCTGTTTCCATGATTACCACTTATCTATGATGCTTTTCAGTTGCGTGGATTACTGCATGTTGTATGCTTATTGAGTTTTGGGTTTTTATAATTTTTAGTTTTTATATCTGGGACAGAATCAACTATCAATGGATAATTTTAAGTTCTTATTGGTATTCTTTTCACTCACAAACTGATTGTATTTGAGGGTGATCTCAAGTCTAACTACACCCCTCCTCCCCCCAAAAATAACTTTTTATTTTTATGAGATTTTGTTTTTACATAATTTCTGGTAGTCTTTATAAAACTTTATGTGCTTTCTAAAAGATTGTCTCAACTAGTTTTGGTGAAAATTTAGTCAATTCTATATTAATGAGTAAAATAAGAGAGCACTCAGACATTCTTTTCACCTCTTTGATCTTTCTGCTCTGGGTGTATTTCCAAATGTCTCTGTTTCTTTCTTTTCTTTTTTTAAAATTTTTTATTGTTATGTTAATCACCATATATTACATCATTAGTTTTTGATGTAGGGTTCCATGATTCATTGTTTGTGCATAACACCCAGTTGTCTCTGTCTCTTTCTGGAAATGTTTCAAATCATAGACCATAAAGACTACTTTCTGCTGTTGGTTGTGTGATTTTTCGACTTAAAACTCTTTCTAAATGCTCACCAGGCTCTCCAGCCCTGATAAATATCACTCCCTCCTGGATGCACTTTGCATCAGCCCTGTTTCCAAGCCGTTAGCTTTTTTGTACCTGCAGTCCTCGAGGAAGTCATCTGGCTCGATCCATGTTAAGAAAATAAGGTACTGTGGAGCAGATACCACAGTGGGGGTTTGCTATAAAAGATACTGCTTTCTGTGACACCTAACCACTGTATTAACAAACCAGGTGAGAAAGTCCTAGAGTGGATTTGTGTTCAGTTTTAAATTAACTATAAATTCAGTGCAATGCTAATGGACAAGCATGTTATTTTAAATGGTCATTAACTCCCCTTTTAACCCTTGGTGACATCTTTTATTAGCACACTTGATGTTTAGTATGAAATTATGAGTAATTTCATGAGTATTTAAATTACAGTATAACCATTTCATTGTATGGATGGTAGCTATACTAGGATAGTCAAATGTTTAGTAAGACATACCTTTATATCTTTTGAAAAAATGAAAAAGAATAAAATAATTCATTTTGATTGGCTACTACTGTCTTATATAGTTCTTAAATATGAGGGTTTTACTTGGGCAAACAACTTAATTTTTACCATATCTGGGAAATTCTGAAACACAAAATTAATTTTTCTCCTAAACTTAACAATTCTGCCAAAAATTATTAGGCATAATAAAGAAATAAAAATATCCCAAGTGTTCATGAAATGTATAATTTTAACTAAATAACTGTTTAAATCATCTCTGATGGAACATAAAATTAACGGCAGAGTGTACAACTATGACTATAATTAGTAAAAGCCTCATATGACACAGGCTATCTACTCATCATGTGTTTGTATTCTAGTCACTGTTACGGAGGTTTTCAATATACTTACTTACAATTCTGAGTAACTTTTAAGGGAGATATTTAAACAGGGAGAGAGAGAGAGATCATTGTACATTTTTCTCTAAGGAAAAAAGACAATTGAAATTATTTTATATTTGTGGAATTGTGAGTGTTAATTTGGCAGAAATCTTTCATCGTCAGGGCTAAGTCTATACAGAGACAGGTTACTGAACCACACTTGGAATAAAAAATCCCTTTGAGGACCTAATGGAATGCTCACGTCTTCTCTCCAGAAAAATACCTATTGCATTTTTTTTTAAAACTGAATGGCCAGTGGTATGTTCCAATGGATATCAAATGGAGATGGGATAGGGAAAATTGGAAATAGGGTGGAGAAAAATACCAGTTTTGTGAGAATACCCTGTCTCCATTAGTGGCATGCTCATTCAGCTCTTATCTTTATATTCCAGGAAGTTGTTTTGCACTCACTGTTTAATAAAAAAAGAGCAACATTAAAATTCTTGCAAACCTTGCTTGACTGGAGAGTTTTAATGCTTTTCATTTATCATTGTGAAACTAAGGACAATTTTATAACATTTTTGTACATAACCCTTACGTGCAGAGCAATCTGTCTTTAAGTAGAGAGAAATTACTCTGAAGGAAATGAGTCGAGTTTTCCTTTCAAATCAAACATTTTATGTTTAAATAAACTTCTTGTTTTAAAAAAAGTGTGCATGAAGTTATGAACTGATGGATGCTATCCATGGACCTGCTTATAGAATAGATATTAGTAGCCATTATCACTTTTTATTAACAGCAATAGGCACAAACTAAATATATTTTGGTATTTGGGAAAGAGAAATGATTTCCGACAGGGTAAGCAAGTTGGCATTCTGGAAAGCAGGAACACTGGGCTTCCTGAGGAGACCTTTTAAATTTTAAATTTGGAAAAAATATATGAGGCATGATTTCGGAAATAAGATACCAATTTAAGTTAACATGCCATACTATGTTAGTATATTAGTCATTAATTAAAAATATTTTTGCTGTTAGTGATTATTGTAACATTTTATTCCCAAATATAAAATAATATAGCCAATGACTTTATTAATTCTTTAATCTTTAGTACGTGATACCTATTGCTTATGTATTTTCTTTAAATAGTAGCTAATACTAAAAATTAGGCAAAAAGACGTTAGCTCTTCTAGAGACCTAGGCGTTATATATTTAGATATATGATTGTCTCGATAAAACCTAATATTCTTCCATTCCTACATTAAATATTTTAAGTAAATAGAGATCTGTTTCTCCTGAGACTGTTGGACTCTGCTTATCAGTGCTGAATTTAAATATAAATGGAACAACTTTCTTGCTTATAATTTAGAATTTTATAAGGTCTTTATAATCTACTGCACACACTTTGTATCTAAAGAGTACTGTTTAAGATTTAGACATTTTAGGCCTTTTGGGAGAGAATATATAAAGACCATGTACAAAGGATACAATAAAAATGCACATTTGCGTAGGTAAAAATTGAAGTGTAAGAAGACACTCTGCATTGTTTGGGAGAATGTGGGACCTTTCAAAGCTCTGTGGACAGATTTTTTTTTTTTCTTCCCTCTGTGCTTAGCATGGAGCCAAGTACTTTACTTGTATTACATGTATTATCTCATTGTGTTTCATTTAATCCTAACAATAACCTTGGATAAAAGTAGTATTTTCATCTGATTTTACAGATGAAGAAACATTATCAACTTCGGGTAACTTACCCAAAGTCACACTAAAGTCCCCAGCCTCAGTTTATAATGTAGTGCAGGAGACAAGATACATAAAGAAGTTACTGTTATTTTTTTTTTTTAAACCCTGGGTATTACAAATTGAAATGTTAACTATACGTGATGCAGTTAATATGTGTCATGAACTGAGGGAAGGAGTGTCTCTACTTCTAGAAGATTAATTAAATATATTAATTGTTTAGTATGGTACACTGTGCATGCTAGATATTATTTTTACTACTGTTGTTAATTATAACAATCGTACTTGGATGTGTGCAGAGGGAGAGTAGGGGAGGTGCCTTCTGTGTAGAGCCTGAAAAAAAATGGAGTGTGGACAGAGACAAGGCATGGCCAGCATATAGTTTGTATCACAAAGTTATAGGAGATAATGACTGGACAGGTAGACTGTAGATATATCTTAGAAGGTTTTGAATGTCATGCTGAAGCATAACTTATAACTTAGCCCTCCACCCTCTGATGGTTAAATCGGCTCTGCAGCCTCTCCAACATCTACTTGAATACCCTTTGGAGACAGGCCTCTCACTAAAGGTATTGTTAGGAAACAGAACACTTCCTTTGGACAATTTTTCACATTAGGAAGTACCTCCTTTTATTGAACCAAATCTATCTCACCATAGACTTGACACTACATTAGGCAAACAGAATGTAGCCATGTAGAGTGAATCCACATGTCACATATTTGAGGATTGCTCTTAGGCTTCTCCTGAGGTTTTTTTCATACCCTAGGCCAATGTAACTAGTTCCTTCAACCAAACTTCACTAGGCTTGGCATTAATTTTCTATCATCCTGGTCTACGTAAGTCTGTCTGGCAGCTCTCCTGGAGTTAAATTTTAACTCATTCAGGTTATTAAACATTAAATGATGATTTGGGTTTTGTTATTTCCAGATTATATTTTTGTTTCATCTGTAACTTCTAGTATTGCTTGGTCATAAATTTTCTTCTCAGAACTGTGAATATATGGATTATAATTTTTTTCAAACCCACATGAACCCCAAAATTAACCTTAGAATTAAAGTGACCTGTACTTCTGTATTGTTTTAAAAAATCATGTATTTATAATGTATAAGAATATTGAAAATAAGTCTTTTATCATTTGAATATATTAATTATCCTTTTCATATGTTTAAGCTCATATTCTCTGCCTTAGAGTATGCTAAGTATTTTGTACATAATTATCTTACTTAAGCCTCATGGAACTCTTATGAGAGCAAAGTATTATCCCCATTTAAAGTTTAGGTAAATGAGACTTAGAGAGGTAAAATAATTTGTTCATCAACAAAACTTTTAAAAAGGTACTCATAACCATTCTACTATAAAGCTTAATCTCTATTTCCATTAATATTCTTTATTGTGTCATCTTTATTGATAATAGTGTGTTCAGCATTGCCATTAAATAAGTAGTCTTTTACTTTTTATTTAAAAAAATTATTAAAATGCTTAAATTTTTCATTATATTGTATGTTTTAATATCAAGTGGATTTCAGTTTTTCATGAAACTGATTAGAAATGATAAAAGAAGGTGATGGCTCTGTTACATTTGAATTTGAGAGAACAATAATAAGGAACAATATTTCAAGAACATTAAAATAGCTCTAATATGATTTTTCAAAACTGTTTAGTGTCAGAGGTGCCCTAGGACCACCCCCTCACTAGAGGATTTATAGAACTGAGTATACAGTTGTACTCATGACTAAGATTTATTATAGTGTGAGAATACAAAGCAAAATCAACAAGGGAAAGGGTACATGGATCAAGTCCAGAAGAAAAGAGGCTCAAGTTTCCAAAAGTCCTTTCTCAATGAAGTCACACAGGATATGTTGATTCATACAGCAGTGAGTTTTTTTGTTTTTTTTTTTAAGATTTTATTTATTTATTTGACAGAGAGAGAGAGATAGCGAGAGCAGGAACACAAGCAGGGGGAGTGGGAGAGGGAGAAGCAGGCTTCCTGCTGAGCAGGGAGCCCGATGCGGGACTCCATCCCAGGACCCCGGGATCATGACCTGAGCCGAAGGCAGACACTTAACGACTGAGACATCCAGGTGCCCCCGTACAGCAGTGAGTTATGATAAAACATGTAAAGTGTTGTCTACCAGAGAAGCTCATTAGATACTAAGTACTTAAGGTTTTTATTGGGGCTCCTTATGTTCTCACGCTGTGCCTAGTTCATACTGTAAGTCCAGTCTCACAGAAGGAAAGTAGGTATTTAGCATAAACCACATTGTTTTTATAGCTTAGGCACAGTGAGCTACTCTTACCTTTTAGAGAAAGTTTTATATGACTGTAGGGAACTGTTTATCAGCCAGCTTCTCAAATGCCATTTAGAGGCCAACCTTGCAAACAGGCCTTCCTAAGACTAGGCACCCTTAGGCCTCCTTTGTTAGGTGTTCATCCCAGATTCAAGAGCATTGGAGAAATTAGGTACTCTTATTAATTTGGCAGTATAATGGACATGATTGAATTTGAAATTTCTTTTCATTGAAATAATCTCAACCTAAACCGTATAATTAAGGGACATTTATTTTACTGGTCATTAAATTAGTAGTCTGTCCATATTGAACTACTCCTCCAGCCATTGTTTTCAGTTATTGAAGGACTTGAGTTTCTGTGCATGGAATTATTTAAGCAAGCAATATCTTGATTTCTGTTCAGAAGTTATAGGATGTATTCTTCTTACTATTGTTACAATAACTTGAGAGAAACTGCTATAGTATTATGTCATTCCAAAGTGCATATTTTATAACGAGCTACCTAAAATTAATTTTTTTGAAATGACAACATATAATTATAAATAATAAAGACAGGGTAATGAAAAGCCATATGATCTTCCAAATCAAACTGGAACCAGCACAGATAAGGCCTCCTGTTAAGCAAGTAAAGTAACTCTGGTTGAGTGAAGACAATGGCAGTCTTGTCTCTTGTTTTCCTGTATTGTGAACATAGAACACTGGATGTTCTATTAAGCTGGGGATGTTGTCTCTTGTTTACCATTCTGTGGCCAGTACATAGCATGATGTCTGGCATGTAGTAGGTGCTTAAATATTTGTTCAATGAATGAGTGACTGAGTATTGAGTGAAAAGAGTGGTAAGATGTCAGGGAAACTTAGTTCATAAAATACCAGAAGAATGTGAGAAAGAAGGGGACAAAAAATCTGTGCCATATCATAGAGATTATCAGGAATTCTCTAATAATTAGTTGCTTTAATCTAGATGATTTTTCTGAAATGTTGAGATAGAGAATAGGAAGAGGAAATTAGCTTATTATTCGAAAGGAGTGGCTGTAACAGTGTTTCAGTAGCCTAATTTCTCATGATAGACCTTTTAAAGAAATTTCCAAAGTACTGAACAAATGTAATCTTCTTTCCTTTCCTTTCTTTTTTTGTTTTTTGTTTGTTCATTTCAAAGAGAGACAGTCCCTCAGTCATAGTTTTCGAGTTTTTCTTTTTTAAAATATTGGTTAATTAGTATTTTTCTTTTCCTTAGAGATTTAATAGATTGAGAAAAGAAAGGATCATTGCTAAGTTAGTTTGCTATCACTTCACCAAAAATGTTCCCTTATTTTCTTTCTAGCAACACCCAGGACACTTCTCAGCAGTTGGCTCCATCAGTAGCTTCAGCACGGAGCATGCCTGAGAGGCAGGAGAGCCCAGCCTCCACCAGACCAGGGGTGACTGGTCTCACAACTGCTGCCGCCTTCAAGCCTCCAGGATCCACCAACATTGTCAAGTCACCAAGTTGGCCACAGCCAAACCAAGCAGGTATGCCAAAGAAATCTCTTGCTTTATGTTTTTCTTACGTATAATTATGAAAATGTCTTCCAGGATGTATGATAGAATTCACTGATGAAACCCATTCTCAACCATCTAAGCTTTAAAAAGGTCTGCAAGGAATAGCTATAGCTATTTTCCTCTGAAGTATTTCATAAACATTCTGTGTGTGTTTGATACAGTTGCCCTTTGCTATTCATAATTATAGAATTGGGAATTTCTTTGTTTCCCAAATTACTCAAGAAATGTGTGGATTGTAAACTTGGGATCTTATTAAATAACTATATCATTGGGAGGTTAACCTTGAAAATCCGACATTGTAGTTTTGATGATACATACAAAATAACAACAATAGAAGCATTTGTTTTTATCAGTTAGTGAAGAAAAAATCTTTGACTTCTTGTCTGCTGAAGATTTATGAGACGGAGGTGGAAGAAGTTTTCAGTAACAGAAAGAGAACATATTTTATTTTAGTTGTTTTATTTTTGTTTTATTTTATTTGAGTATAGTTGACATATAATATTAGTTTCAGCTATACAGCATAGTGTCTTGACAGTTTTGTACATTATGCTGTGCTCACCATAATAAATGTAGTTACCACTTGTCACCATACAACATTATTATATTATTGACTATATATTCCCTTTGCTGTACTTTTCATCCCTGTGAATTACTTAATTTATAACTGGAAGTTTGTACCCCTCAATCCCTTTGACCTATTTTACCCATCCCACTAGCCCCTTACCCTCTGGCAGCCACCACTTAGTTCTCTATATTTATGACTCTGTTTTATTTGTTTGTTTATTTGCTTTGTTTTTTAGATCCCACATATAAATGAAATCATATGGTATTTGTCTTTCTCTGATTTATTTTACATAGCATAATACCCTCTAGGTCCATCCATATTGTCACCAAAGGCATGATCTCATCCTTTGTTATGGCTAATAGTCCATTGTATATTTATACCACATCTCTATCCATTCATCTGTTGATGGACACTTAGATTGCTTCCCTGTCTTGGCTGTTGTAAATAATGCTACAGTAAACATAGGGATTGCATATATTTTGTTGAATTAATATTTCTGTTTTCTTTGGGTAAGTACCCAATAGTGGAATTACTGGATCCTACGATATTTCTATTTTTAAGTTTTTGAGGAATTTCCATACTGTTTTCCACAGTAGTTGCACCAAATTCTAGTCCTACAAATAGTACACAAGAGTTTCCTTTTCTCCACATCCTTGCCAACACTTGTTATTTCTTGTCTTTTTTATTTTAGCCATTCTGACAGGTAGAAGGTGATATCTAATTGTGGTTTTCATTTGCATTTGCCTGATGATTAGTGATGTTGAGCATCTTTTCATGTGTCTTTTGGCATCTGTATGTCTTCCTTGGAAAAATGTTTATTCAGGTCCTTTGCCCATTTTTAATCAGATTATTTGGGGTTTTTTGGTGTTGCCTTGTATAAGTTCTTTATATTTTGGACCTTAACCCCTTATAAGATATATCATTCGCAAATATCTTCTCCCATTCAATAGGTTGCCTTTTCATTTTGTTAATGATTTTCTTCCTTGATTTTGCTGTAGTCCCAATAATTTATTTTTGCTTTTGTTACTCTTGCCTGAGAAGACATATTTAGAAAAATGTTGCTAAGGCCAATGTCAAAGCAATTACCACCTATATTTTTTAAGGAGTTTTATTATGGTTTCAGGTCTCAGAGTTAGGCCTTTAATTCATTTTTAGTTTATTTTTATGTATGGTATAAGAAAGTGGTCCCATTTCATTCTTTTGCATTTAATTGTCCAGTTTTCCCAGGAATGTTTATTGAAGAGACTATCTTTTCCCCTATTGTAATGTTCTTGCCTCCTCTGTCATAGAGTAATTGACCATATAAGCATGGGTTTATTTCTGGGCTCTGTATCTTGTTCTGTTGGTCTATGTTTCTGTGTTTGTGCCAGTACCACAGTGTTTTGATTACTGTAGCTTTGTAGTATAGTTTGAAATCTGGGACTGTGATACCTCCACCTTTATTCTTTTTTCTCAACATTGCTTTGTCTATTCAGGATCTATTGTGGTTCCATACAAATTTTAGGATTGTCTGTTCTAGTTTTGTGAAAAATGCTATTGGTATTTTAATAAGGATTGCATGGAATCTATTAATTGCTTTGGGTAGTATGGATATTTTAACAATATTATTTCTTCCAGTCCAGGAGCATGGAATGCCTTTCCATTTGTTTGTGTTGTCTTTAATTTCTTTCATTAGTGTTTTATAAGTTTTCAGAGTACAGGTCTTTCACCTCCTTGGTTAAGTTTATTCCTAGGTATTTTATTATTTTTGGTGCAGTTATAAATGGGATTGTTTTCTTTATTTCTCTTTCTGGTAGTTCATTAATGTACAAAAATGCAACATATTTTTGTGCATTGATTTTGTACCCTGCAACTTAACTAAATTTATTAGTTCTAAGAGCTTTTTGGTAGAGTCTTTAGGGCTTTCTATATATACTATCATGTCATCTGCAAATAGTGACAGTTTTACTTCTTCCTTACCAATTTGGATGCCTTTTATCTCTTTTTCTTGTGTAATTGCTGTGACTAGGACTATGTACTATATTGAATCAAAGTGATGAGAGTGGACATTCTTGTCTTGTTCTTGATCTTAGAGAAAAAGCTGTCAGCTTTTCATCACTGAATATGATGTTAGCTGTGGGTTTGTCATATATAGCCTTTATTATGTTGTATGTTCCCTATAAACATACTTTGTTGAGAGTTTTTATCATGAACAGATGTTGAATTTTGTCAAATGCTTTTTCTGCGTCTAATGAGATGATCCTATGGTTTTTATCCCTCATTTTGTTATAGAAAGAGAACATTTGAATAGTAAGGTGCAATAATTTGGTCTCAATCTGGAAACCTGAGTTTTCATTCACTTCCACAGATAAATAGCTTTAAGTAAAGTCACTTAACCTCTTTGACCCTCCATTTTCTGATTTGGAAAATAAAGACAGACTAAATAATCTCCTGTTTTCTCCCAACATGAATAAAGGTGATGGTTATAGGACTAAAGGACATCTCTTAACAAGAAGATGGGACTATATACTTAAGGGTTTCCAGTCCCATCCTCAGCCTTCATCTCTTTGCACTCTTTATGCTCTCTAAATGATCTGTCATCCAGATTCCTTTTACAACCTAGCCACTGATAATTTAGAGTCCTCTCTGTCCTGAACTCCATAGCCTCAAAATTGTTGACCTACTTGTGGTACCTCAAATGCAGCATGTCCAAAAGTATTATTACCTATCTCTGGGAATGGTACATCCACCCAGTCACCAAAGCTCCAGTGTAAGCTTGAGAATCTCCCACCTCTATCCCCATGTTCTCATAGTAACTAACACCTAATGATTTCACTTCTGAGTATTTCTCAAGTTTCTTTTCTTCTCTCTGTGGTCAGAGCCATTGCCTTGGTTCAGGCCTTTGTCATTGCAAACAACTTCTAAGTAATTTCCTTGTCTCCTTCTCACCCCCATCAATCTGTCCTTCATACTGCAGCAAGTAACTTTCTAAATCTCTGATTTGCCCACTTCACTCTCCTGTTGCAGATGCTTTACTGTATTGCCCCATTCCTTAGCTTATCATTGAAGTCCGTTTTCAGTCTGGCTCCCACTAACTTCTCAGTGGTCATCTCCCACTGCTTCCAAATTATAATCTGTGCCATAGTCTTACTAAAGCATCTTAAGTTGCTGAGACATGCCATGTTACCTTGCTTTAGAATGTTCAGGTCCTTCTTCATAGAATGTGTTTTTTTGGTTTTTGGTTTTTGTTTTTTTACCTTGACCGCTATAGAAATCTAGCCTTTCCTCATCAGTGTTGGGATAAATGTTGATTGAATACACAAGGGACTACTTTTAAATATATATATATATATTTTAGAAATTTCTTTAAGGATTGATCATTTATTAATATTTAAGAATATTTTTGCAGTTGTAAGAGTGGATTTTTAGTTAATTTAGGAATCCATCTTTTGTTTTACATTTTCCATAGTGTTAAATATATTAGACAGTAAATAATTTTATGATTAATAAATTATCTTTAGAAAAATACTAATTATAGTTAAAATTATTTCATAGTGTCATATTGAATAGTTTTGAATTACCATTATGTGTTACTAATTTTGCAAAAAAGCTAAATTTTTTTGTTTTGGGGGCAAGAGATAATCCTTTGCATATGATCTAGACTGTTTTAAAGACATCACTTTCAAAAACTTAAAATATTTAGACTTCTATCATTAGCTTCTGAAATTTCTGGACTGTTAACTGATTTAGCAAGACTTATTCTCTTGGGGGAAAATGCCAACAGCCTAGCCCCCTACTTTTTTAGTTATTTTCCATTTACTTGAAGCTTATCAATGAGGTGGAGATTTGCTGAAATTATTTTGTATGTGCATTAGACTATAGAAAGTAACTTTAGGAAAAATCTCCTTGGTGTAGTAATTGGAAGGAAACAAGAGAATGTTTCTTAAAAGTGAGGGAAAGACTACTGATGTAGAAACTGAAGGGAGGGCATTAAGTATGTGCACTGGAGAGGGCAGAGAGTATATATACTGCTTTTGGAAATTCAGAAACTGTGGTCAAAATACCACTCTGTTAAAGGGAAAAGAAAAAATTGAGGCGGAATTCCTAGAGAAGACACTACAGCAAAATTACCACAAGAGGGCAACAGAATCCTGTCTCTTCTTTGTAATTTGTTATAATTATCAAAGCAGTCAAATAACAAACTATAATCATGATTCATATGGTTAGAATTTAAAAGATTATACTTTTTACAGAAAATATAATTTAATTTGAGCAAAACTGTAAGAGTATAAAACCATTACACATTATATGACATTATAAAGCATTAATATCATAAAATGTATGAATCATAGTTGAATTACATCATGATGCTTAGCCCAAATTAGAAAATATTTGCAGAACTCCTGCTGTTTATTTTGCTCTCGGTGCTACAAATTGGCATTTAATGTGTACTATATGATATAAAAGTTACTTATTTTACACTGTTTTGTAAAAATCGTAAAATAAATACAAAATCCCCAGCCATAAAACAAAACAAAACAAAAACATCTCAGAATCTACTCTTACGCTTTGATAAGTAGTTTTAAGAGCTTCCTAATGCAAATGAAAAGGTTCTTTTGATTTAGAAGGGGATAGCTGTTTCATTATGGGTTCTTAGGTTCTTCACAGTTCACCTGTGAAAACTACAGTGCCAGTGAAAGGGAGGCAAAAGCTAGAAAGGCCAGGTGCTGCCCAGCCGACTCCGATAAAGTATTGACTTCCCTCACGCTGAGAACTTCAGGCTTCTTTATTTTGATACTAAATAGCTGTGTTCTAATATAGGTGAAAACACTGTAGGTGTTACCAGTGATGTCGTTTTAAAATAAGTCCTAAAATTGGGTGAGAAGGATGAGATAAAAATTACTAAGTTGCAGTCTGTTAACCCACTTGGTTGATCCTGAAATCAGTTTAGTGGACCACAGCCAGTATTCTCGTTAAAAAAAATGAAATAAAATGGAAGATATAAGAATACTTTAATATATTAAGTATTAACATAGTAAGAGTAGATAGGTATCATGTTATGAAAATGTGGTTTTAGTTTGTATATGTATGTAAGTAAGTACAAACACATATATTTGGGGTCAGCAGGTAAACATATATTTTGGGTCACAGTGTTTCTTACTATGTTTTAGTAGTTAAGAAAAAATTTGGAAGTTGTTTAAATAAGTATTTTAGACGTACTTTTGTCTATTGGAATAACTAATGTGGTTTTGAAATGATAGCTCCCCCCCAAAAAAACTGCATTGAAAAGGCTGATTGAAATTTTAAGACCTACTTGTGTGTTCTGAATCTGTTATGGTTTTTCATTACCTCCACTGAAGTTCTGACTTTGAATCTTAGATCATTTCATTTGTGGTGTAATATAACTTGTGTTATCCAGAAGACTTTCCTATAGTAATGCTATAGATGTTGATAAAGAAGAACTAGGTGTATATGTTAACAGCATTATAGTTTAGATTGGATCATCATCTTTTTCACAGGCATGGAGTTTAACATACACCACCACACATGCATATACACACTTGTCAGTGGCTGGCAAAGACCTATTATCTGATGCAAGATGTTGAAAAGTTCATAGACTGCATGAAAGTATTAAGAAAGCTCAGAAGGCTAAATGAATATTTATCCCCAATACCTGCCACTCCAGTCTTACTCAGTGATGGAAGAACGGTCTCAGAACTGTTTGTGTCAATTGGCCATTTAAGTTTAGTAGTAAAAGATTGGTTAATGATAATGCATCATAAAACCTTCAGAAAGAAAGGAGAATGTTTTGTGGACCATTTTGTGTGTGTGTGTGTGTGTGTGTGTGGCAATTTTAAGTTATTAGTTTTTAAAATCAGTACTTTTTAATGGAAACAAATTGACCAAAAATCTGTCACAGAATTTTGAGACCCATTAAAACAAAAGTTTAATGAGAAAAAAAAAGATACAATAGAAGTAAGAATCCGAGTTTGAGTTTTATGTAAGTTAGTAATACCACTTTCTATTTGCCCTGTGCCTTTAATAATTTAGATGTAGTAGTCCCTTCAGAAATGTTGACTTGATCTAGAATGATACATAAAAGGTGACATTCTTCTTGTTAGTTTTAAGAATTGGGGATTTGTACCTTTTTAAAATTCTATTTTAATTGACTATATTTGCATGCCTAGTAGATTTTTTAATGCTTAAAATTGTAATATTGTATGTAATAAGTAGTTAGATAGATGTTTAATGGTATAAGTTACAAATAAGTTCCTGTGTTTATGTAGGTGATCTGTTTGCTGTGTAATGTTTTCCCTAGATTCTCTTTCGGTTATGGATTCCAGATTGTGTAAGTTTAGTTCATTTGATGCAGATACAAAATATTTCCATCTTACCAGATCTAGTCAGATGTTCTTCACAAGTCCAGTCTTAAAAGTCATGAAGAGCCATTAAATGTTAGAAGCACATCAGTTTTCTAACTTGAGTTTAATTATATACAAAATGAGAATGAATAATTCATTAGAATATAATTAGTGCTTTGCTGGACCAGGCCTATTGTTCATCTAACCAGCTTTGCTGACAGGTGGTGGCTCTGAAGAATAGGAATGCCTGCCCTATCGAGCATGAATTTCAGAAGGCCAGAGATGTTCCCTAAATGGAACATTTGAGCCTTCAATTTTTTTATCTGTTAAGATAAGGGTCTAAAAAAGTCCCCTATAATGTTGTTTTGTATGTATGTATATAAGTGAGTGTGTATGCGTACACACAAATGATGTAACATATATCGAAGTGTGTGGTATATAGATGGTACTCAAGAAAGGTTAAGTTTTTACCTCTCTGTTCCTTTTAGTGATAGCATTAAGAGCTCACACTGTTAACATCCAGCAGAATTGTTCTCATGTGACTTCTCTGCTTGAAAATGTTTTGGGCTCTCTGCTTCCCACACATTAAATGTTTGGCTTCTTTACAGAGCTTATGTGCCCTTTATTACCTTGTGCCAACCTCCTTCTCAAGCCTATTTTGTAATACAGTTCTTCATGTTCTCTGCAGTCCCATCATACTAAAGTTCAAGAGTTCATACCATTCTTTGGGCACACACCTCTTTGCTTTGTAAAGCTGCTGCTTTTATTTGAAATGTTTTTCCACCCTTCTACCCCTGAAAATTTCTATTCACTCTTCAAGACCAGATGTTATCTCCTTTGTGAACCTTTCTTGAGCCCTCTAAATTACTGGCTATTCTTTCTCTGTGTTCCTACAAATGGATGATGGCTTTATTATAGCATTCACCGTATTCATTGTAATTGTTTACATGTGTGTCTTTTACCACTGTTTTTAGATCCTCTTAGGGACAGGGACCAAGTCTTACTAATCTTTGTTTTATACTACCTAAACAATACCTGGCACAGTTTATAGGCCTTCAGTCAATGACAGTGGCTGAGTAAATGAGTGGGTGGATGGGTCAGTTTGTTATGTTTTAGACATATTCATATGATTTGAGGAATTCATAAGACATTGTTCGTTCCTCCTACCAGACGTGAAATTCCCACAACAGTCATTGAACAAATGTGGACGTGCTGTCTGCCAAAGACTGCCATTAAAAACTACACATATTATGGGTGCCTGGGTGGCTCAATCGTTAAGCGTCTGCCTTCGGCTCAGGTCATGGTCCCAGGGTCCTGGGATCGAGCCCCATATCCAGCTCCCTGCTTGGTGGGAAGCCTGCTTCTCCCTCCCCCGCTCGCCCTGCTGTGTTCCCTCTCTTGCTGTGTCTCTCTCTGTCAAATAAATAAATAAAATCTTAAAAAAAAAAAAAAAAACTACACATATCGCTTAGGGAGCAGAGGACTCCACTCTCCTTGAAGCATTAAACTTCCATAAAACTTAAAAGTTGTGAACATCAGCAGTACTATGACTAGTACCATATTATTTATTTCCAGTAATTAAAAAAATAGTAATAGATATGAAGGCCAGTGGTAGGAATATTTTTCTTAAAAAATATGGGAATATATGGCCTATAAGGAACCAAGCAGTAGAATGCAGAGGAAATACTAGGGAGAGCCATTCACTTTGTCAATGTGGACAAATTAACATGGATGCAAATTAAAGCACCAGTAAATAACAGAAATCAGCAAAAAGAGGTGCAAAAGAGTTAAGTCGGATTACAAGGGCCAGGTCAGAAGACAGGGAGGTCTGGATCAACGGAAAGAAAGAAACCAATAAAGTCCCAATGATACAATCTTGAGATAGAATATTTGTTTATACTAGAGTTTATAGTGGAGTCATACTTCATGCAGGAATAAAGTGTTAATATTTATGCCTACAGTCAAATCATATGTAGGCAGTGCCCCGTGAATATTTTTAGGAAGAGGCCAAGTTGGAGAGGGAACAACAGATGCAAAAGCTCTCGGAGAACTTGGCTTCTTGGAGGAGGAGCAAGTTTCTCAGTATGTTGAGGACTATATAGTGGCCAGAGAGAAAATTGGATAGGTTAATGGGGGCCTGGTCAGAAGAGGACTTTGAAACTAAGAGTGTGGATTGATACAGAAAGGAAGTCCTTAACGAATCTGTAAACTGGAAAGTGACAATCAGGTTTGGATTATTAAAAGATCATTGTAGTGTTAATGTTTTTAAAATTATGACCTCAGTATAGAGATTAAGATTGGAGTACTGGAGACTGAATTAAGAGGTGGCTGAGGAAAGCCAGGACAGTGACGGTGATAATGAATGTTAGCCTGGGCAATGGCCATGGGAATGGAGAGAATTCTAAGGACAAGAGAATGCAGCTTCACACTTTAACCTGACTGGGAGGCAGGTTCTAGGGAGCTTTACTCCCTAGAGAGCATTTATTTATCTTCTACTAAAACACTGGGAGGGATTGTATTTGGCTTGGAGAAACTATACTTGGTTTTGAGTAGGTCGGATTATGGAACAGAAAATTGGTTGAATATGTCTAGGCTGGTTTTTTTTTTTAAGATTTTATTTATTCATTTGAGAGAGAGAGAGAGCACAAGCAGGGGGAGAGGCAGAGGGAGAGGAAGAAACAGGCTCCCCAGTGAGCTGGGAGCCTGACGTGGGGCTGCATCCCAGGACCTCGACATCATGACCTGAGCCAAAGGCAGGCGCTTAACCAACTGAGCCACCCAAGCGCCCTGTCTAGGTTTTTTTAATGTAATACATCTAGTTACAAAATATAGATAAGTGGGTTGCATCTTGTATTATATTTGAGAAATAAGTTAAAGTTTACTTTTATAACATTACATACTTTATAGTCTATTTGTGCAGCATCTCCATAAACAAGTATGCTAATTTCCCCTAAATCATCATTTTCTAATTTTTTATAGTTGGAATTAAGAGATTGGTGGCTTTGGCATCACATACCTTGCCTCCGCAGGAAGGACTTGTGTTACATGCTGTCATGGAAATAAACATTATGAGGTGGAAAAGGGTGGAAAAGGGGTTTCTTACAAGACAAAAGAAGAAAAATTCTATAGAGCCCTACCAGTCAAAAATTAAAAATTAAATTACTCATGTTGTATATGTGTGTGTGTATATATATGTGTGTGTGTGTGTGTGTGTATACATACACAGATATATATATAATCATATATATAGTATATATATATAATTAAGAATGCCTTAAGTTGATAGATATGCTTAAAATTTTTTTTCATTAATTACAGGATTTTTCTCCTCCCCATTTTCAAAATAGGTACCTTTTAAGAGCATTTGAGATGATACTTAATTGCATTAACATTATGTTAAATATTTAATAAATAACTTATAATTTCTTACTCAGAAAATCATTTAGGTATATAATATTAGTTAATATTGTAATCACCGCTTTCTGTAGAAAACTGTGACTATTTCATAAATCCATTGAAAATAAAAAGCTCTGTTGTGTTTTCTTTTACAGTAGTTAGTATTGTCTAGGTGTGCTGAAATTTTTCCTTTTGCCGTTTTCATTAGCATCTTTTACAGCTTGTTAGAATAATGTCACCTCAGTGCTGTCGTTTATTATATGTACACACAACTCCCTGTTTATTTTTATGTCCCCTGATGTTGGCAAAAAAATATTGGATTTCTTTTTTTACCTTTATTGTTAAATGTATCCAGGGAGGCGGACATTCTGTTGATGAAAGAAAAGGTATTTAATTGATGGTAACATACTCAAAACACTAGCAGTATTTTATTTAATATTAGATGTTTGTAATAGTTGATACTCCTATTGAACAAATGTATCAGTTTATATGTGTGTGTGTGTATACACACATATATTTTTATTTCTTTTTTCTTTTCGAAGCAGTTTTTAATATATGTAGTAAAGGTAGGGGCTCTTAATTTACAATGAGATTTATAAAAATTGCTGATTCTTCTTAAAAATATGGATTATGTTTTGAAGAACACAGTGTAAGTAAGCTGTAAATAGGAAAGTTAGGATCATTTGGAAGTCTTTTAGGGACACAGTAAATTTCTTTTGGTCAAATGAAAAAGGGAAAAAGTCACAACCTTTTCCAAATGAATATTTAGTTTTAATTTTAGCTTCTGTTGCATCCGGTCTTGGGGAATACTCACCATCCCCATTTGGGCATTGAGAACTCAGGAATATAATGGGTAGTCTGATAGAAAGCAAAAAACCCTTGCTATTTAATAGTAAAATTGTGGGTATCATTGATTAATTATTATTTTTTATAATATTTTAAATTTTTAAATATATTTTTATTCAGTGTACGGTAAGACAATATCATTAAAATTTTAAATGGGCATCATTTTCCCAGTGAGGCAACAGAGCCTGAGAGAAGTAAAGTTCTTCAGAACTAAGTTGAATTCCATTATTTTGACTAAATAGTGCATTTTCTTGTGTCACAAGATAATATCAATGACTATATTTAAGGAGGACTAAATCCTTCCTGAAGAAAGGAGTCTTGCTTTGCATAGGGAGGATAAACCAGGTGACTGGCAGCTACTAAGGTCTGCTTTAAGTAACATTTTCTTTGCATCTGAACTCTGTTTTTAAAATTTAACTAAGATTCTAGTTAACATGACCCTTACTGTACCCTGCCTCTGCTGTGTGCTGCATTTTAGCAATAAAGAAAAGCTTATTTATTCATAATGGACAGAGCTTTGGAGAGATCTGATGTATTCTTTTTTTTTTTTTCCCAAGGAAGACTCAGATGTATTTATGAGATCTGATTAGATCAAAGATTGAATGATGTGCATCTCAGTTATAAGTGGATATAAATTCTATCTTTTATTTGAAGTCTAAAGAAGATAGGGGTGAGAAAGGAAATTACAGTTTCTACAACCATCCCAAATTTCATTGTAGGCTTTACGTTACAGTAATAAATCGAGATAACTAGATTTGCTTAGCTAAGATGGATAGATTTATTGGTTCCATTTTTACATTTTTATATGAATAAGCAAACTGCTACCAGTTGCGTATGTTTCATCTCTTCTAATAATGTTTTACTACCATCTGCTCCCCTGCATTTTGACATCATTAAACTAAACAGCCCACTTGCCGTAAAGGCCGGACTGGAGCTGTCCATTGTCAAAACTGTGGTGTAAAGCATGTACATATGCTTTGTCTTTCTGTATAACAAATAGATTTTGGCTTAGAATCATGATTCCCAGGAAAAAATAAAAGTAAGAACCATTAGTTGTCTTTTTTTTTTTCCCTAAACTGGAATTTGTTTCTGTGTTGGAAGCTTTCCAGTGCTGATGCAAGAGCACAGTTGTGAAAGCTCTTCTTTCTCCCCATTTTTCTTTCATCCTAAGATTAAAATATTAAATCTATTCTAAGGGAAGATACCTGGACTTATTCATATGTGATTTTCATAAAGAATTATTATTTCTTACTAACTGATGCATATGGTTTAAACCAGGGGTTGGCAGACTGTGGCCCTTGGTCACATATGGCCCACCACCTGTTTTTGTAAATAAAGTTTTATTGGAGCACTGCCATGCTCCTTTATTTACATTTGTTGCATGATGTCTGTGGCTCCATTCCTACTGCAATGGCAAAGTTGAGTAGTTGCAACATAAACTATATGTCCCGCAAAACCTGAAATATTTACTCTCTGGCCATTGACAGAAAAAAATTGCCAAACCTAGGTTTAAATCATAGGAATAAGAAAAATTATACTTGATAAATCTGTATAGTAATGCAAACTTTCCTTGGTGTCTCAAGCACCCTTGACAACACTAATCTGAAGGCACTCTGTTGCCTATTTGTTTGTGAACATCACCTGTGAGAAGATAAACTCTTTGGGACAGCTATCTTATTCTTGGGTGTATCTTTCATCCAAGAGTTCCTAGATCTAAATTTTGTGTGTGTTTTCTAAGTAGTTATTGAATGAGTTGATACTTTATTTTTTTAACCACCTAAGATCTTTTTTTTTTAAAGATTTTATTTATTTATTTGACAAAGAGAGAGACAGCTAGAGAGGGAGCACAAGCAAGGGGAGTGGGAGAGGGAGAAGCACGCTTCCCACTGAGCAGGGAGCCCGATGCGGGGCCAGATCCCAGGATCCTGGGATCATGACCTGAGCCGAAGGCAGGCACTGAACGACTGAGCCACCCAGGCGCTGCTTAACCACATAAGATCTTATGTCAGAGTGTAATAATAATTGACATCTGTGAAGCATTTCTTACACATTCAAGAAAATGTATGTAAACATTTTACTTATGCCACCTCATTTAAGCCTCCCACATTTTGAGGTAGTTGCTGTTTTACAGGTGAGGAAACGTGCACATTTCTGCATTCGTGGAGCTAGAAATTAGCAGAACAAGGAGCCCAAGTGTTATCTTAACATTATCATTACGCTACATGTATTGCTTCCTCCGGCATAAAGTAGCTGAGCATTATTCTCTGCTTTTAAAAGATGTGAAATTCAAACATAATTTTGTATAATGATAATGAAGTGTCATTTATTTCAGAGATCTAATGGTTTTAACTGAGAGAACTATCTTAGAGAATTAGTGGTAGTAGTAAGAGAAATGTAAGGAGTATCCCAAGTTTTCAGTTTTCCCGTAACATGTATTCATCATGAGAGACATTGTTGATATTGTTTGACATGGGGAATGCTCCTTAAATTTTATTCCTCTTTCTGCTTCAGGGTTTGTTTTTTTTTTTCCCTACATTAAAAGAATTCTATTTATATGAGCGACTCAAACCTGAGGTATCTTTTCTCCTTTATTTCTGAGACTAGGCTGCTTTCTCATTAATATAAATAGATGAAAATTGGTGGGAAGATGGTAAAAGCCCATTTGGGTTTCATGTTACTTTGGAAATAAGACACATCAAAACTCTAGGTATATTGTGAGTGTAACTAATTTTAATATATGTTCTTTACAGTTTTCTCATCCAAATATGAGCAAGATTTTACAAATTTAATATTTTAAATAAATTCTTAGCTTAGATTCTGTATGAGTTCACCAGTGATCCTTCTTAGTATTCTTGAGGCTGTGAATGCTGCCTCGGATTTTTTTTTTTAATAATTTATCTGAGTTTTTTTTTTTGTTTCTTGTTCTTTATTACTCCTTCTCCTCTTTCCCTCCCTTCCCCCTGCCTTTTCTTAAACATGAAACACATTGACCACCCACAGTTAGAGCAGGATTTGTCTTCCCATTGTAAAATTAGAAATTGTAACAGTGGTATTGAGATTATTTAGAAAATTCTATATATTAACTGATAAAGTGTTGATTTCTAATTGAATGATGGCAAAGCCAGATATTTTAAGATCTCATATCTATCTGCGAGGTACACACTGGGTTTCTTATGCTTGTAACTCTGATCAGATGGAAGTTTTCTGTGTAAGGTCAGCTAGTTGGGAGAAAAAGGCAAGCGCATATATCCCAAATTTTAATGACATGTGATGCAACAGACTAAGAAAGAAGAGAAATGAATCTAATCCAAGTCCCCATGCTCACTTTAATTAAGACACTCTAGATCCAGTTTAATCTGGGTTCTTAGAGTTGAAAGGCTGGTTGCTAATGGAAGAAACTAACCTCCTGAAGTTGCGGAAATATTTGATACTTAGCCTTGGGCGCACCTGTTCCAATTCTTTATGGCATACATACCAGCATTCTCCACTGCTTAGAGAACTGGTAACAGTTTAATCTGTCAATGTTGCTTTTAATCATTGAATAAAAAAATCCTTGATTCCATTTAATAAAATTTGCACAAACCTCTCTAGAATGTACTTTCCTCTGATCCTAGATCTTGGCTTAACTTTAAACCTTTCCTATTTGTACTGGGTATGATTTCATGCCTGGATAATGAAGAGTAGACTGTTGCTTATGCTTTCAACATAAGGAGCTTGACAGACAAAATGCACGGTTTCTATGCTTCTCTTGGCCACCAACTGTTTGAGATGGTTGGTGGAGGGGCAGAGAAGAAAGCACTTGCTGTATGCGATAATATGCAAGTGTGTTGCCATCATTGCTACCCGATTTAGTATGTGTAAAATTTCTACCATACCTTTGTGAACAAATTCTCTGAGATGTTGAATTACAGTCCTTTATCTTCCCAGGAGTGCCAGAATGTCACTTTGATGTAGCCCAGTTATTTATATGAGTACAACATTAGCCTCAGTGTTTATAACTGGAATACCCCTTGCATTTGAGCCAGTTGTTTTTCACACCATAAAACCTCACATATGACTTCTGTCTTGTTGAATCTATAAACATTTGTCTTTTTCCTTTTTGGGAGGGAGCATTAGGATTCTTGATATCAGCCTTATTTCTGACTTAATAAGAATGAAATACTATGGGATTTAGAAAAATATTTTATGGTTATACCTAGATTTATTGGCATAACTTTCTCTGCTGCTTTATCTTAATTCAAATGTAGTAGTTGAAATATTCCACAACGATGTAGAATTTGTACAATAAAAAATGAATTTAACATTCAAATGCTCAAGCCTGTTTGTCATTAGCAAAAGTACTAGATCTATAATTTCATTTTTCTTCCTGAAGCAGTTATGTGCATCTTCTTAAATGTATATTTCTTTCTCAAAACATCAAGAATCTAGCCTTTTATCCATATGTTTTATTTCAAGAACTTTACTGCCATTAATTATAATGGCTGAAAAGTATGGGCAGCTAGGTTTAGAAAAAGAAAGTTAGATCTCTGTAGGAAACTCATCTTTTAAAGAATACCTGAAGGGCTTAAAAGTGATAATCTAAGCTGTTAGGCATACCAGGGCAAATAAAAAAGAGTGCTTTCATACATTATTCCTAAATTTATCCTGGCAGGCTCATTAAGGAAATTAAAATAGCAGAAATTAATCATCTCAGTTATCACTGTCGTCTCCTTCTAAACTGATCCTTCGAAATGAGAACTTCCAGGTTTTAGACCACATTTGAGGAGATCTGCCTTCATATTTTCCAAGTCATTGCAGTGATTGGCAGAGTTTGACACCCTGGGCAAATGATAAATATTTGATGAATGAATGCATAGGGGCATAGGCTTTGGAGTCAGACAGAAATGGTTTTGAATCCCAAATTCTCCACTCTCCTCCTTTGGCTCACATCATGCACTCTCCTGGTTTTTCTCCTACCTCTCTCTGTGTTCCCAAAGTATTTATATTATTTGCCTTACCCTTAGGAGCTCTTCTGTTTTCATTCTCACTTTCCCTGAACAATCTCATTAACTCCCACAGCCTCAAATGTCATCAATATGCTAATGACTCTTGAATCAATTCTAGCTCCGATCTTTTTCCTGAGTTCATATATTCAATAGACTATTGGTACTTAGATGAACCACAGGCACCTCCAACTCAAACAAAAAGGGGGCAAAGAAGCTATGAGCTCCATGAGGACAAGGATTATTCACGTTTTGCCCCCTGCTGTGTACCCATACATAAGACAGTGCCTGTCACATTGTTAGGCTCTCAGTGTATACTTGACTGAATGAAGATCTATAATTACACTCATTATCTTTCCATCATTCTGGCACTTATCCCACTATAACATAATTGACTGTTTACTGGTCTGTAACTTTCTTTAAACTTCATGAGGGCAGAAATTACTTCTCTCTTTTTTTCAGGGTGGTAAAACCTAGAAAATTATTTGATACATAATAGTTGTTCAAAGAACATTTGCCTCATTTTATTGCTGTACATGTCCTTGGTCAAGTCACTTATCCTTTCTGAGCTTTATAATCTTGATCTATTAAATAGTAATATTAATGCCTTATAGTGTTATAAAGATGAAACAATTCAGTTTAGTATGTGTAAAGTATCTCTTTAAGTTTTTACTATAGAAAAAAGTTCAAATACACACACATATATAACTAGAGACTTGGTTTCTTCTACATGTATATTGAAAAGGGTGGGGAGATGAAAGGGATTATAAACTAAAGCAATTTCAGAGGCATATAACCAAATATAACAAGTGGACCTTATTTGAATCCTCATTAATACTGGGTTGGGATGTATGTAGTAGGCAGAATAATGCCCACCCACCAAAGATGGTCATGCCTTATACCCAGAACTCAACGAATATGTTATATTACATGTCACAGGTGTGAGCTAAGGATGAAGATGGGATTACAAATGCTATCAGCTGACCTTAAAATGGGGATATTATCCTGCATTATCCTGGGGAGCCCAGCGTAATCACAAGGATCTTTAGATTTAGAAGAGGGAAGCAGAAGGTGGGGGGATAAAGTAATACAGTATGAGAGCATGTTGCTGGCTTTGAGGTGGCAGAAGAGGGCCATGAACCACAGAATTTGGGTAGCCTCTAGAAGCTGGAAAAGGCAAGGAAATGAATTTCCCCTAGAGCCTCCAGAAAGAAACAGCCCTGCCAACACCTTGATTTTGGCTCAGTAATATCTGTGTAGGAGAACTATAAAGCAATATGCTTGTATTGTTAAGCCAATAAGCAACAATAGAATACTAATACAGGGGTTCGTCAGGAAAAATTGAAAATTGGTTATTTGATGATGTTAAGGAAAATTTTGTTTTATTTTAGTTGTGATAATGGAATTATGGTTAGGTTTGTAAAAAGTGTTCTTTTAGAGATGATATTGAAATATTAAGGATTAAGTAATAGATCTTGAATTTGCTTCTGAACTTCAAAATAGGTCAGAAATGGCAGGGGAGTGAATGGCATATAAATGAAACATATCAGTTATAAACTGATAAATTGTTAAAGCTTGATTCTTTTTCTTTATTAAATTTTACTGGTTTTTAAAATAATTGTTTCCTTAGCATCCTTTACAGATGATTAATGCTAATGGTTTTTTGTGGGGTTTTTTTGTTTGTTTTTAAATTTCAGAATCATTGTGAGCTCGTGGGGTTAAACATATTTGAGGTATTTTAGTCCATGGTTATTATCCTTATTAATGCTCAGTCTCATCTGCTTCTTTGAAGTCCATTTGATACAACTCTAGTAGTCTTTGATAGCTTTCTTCCTTTTCTAATATGACAAGATATTCTAGACTTCCCCTGTTTATTTTCTGTCCCAATCCTAGAATTAGCAGTTTCTTTAAGGAGTCTTGTTCCTTTTAATGGGAGGATGATGATTTTGGTACTGGAGTTATTCATTCTCTAAATAAAAATTTATTAAGCAATATGCCAGGGAGTGTTCTAGGTGCTGGAGATATTTCAATGAACAAAATAGACAGTGTCCCTGGCCTCAAGGTGGGGGGAGATAGAGAATAAAAAAAAAAAAACAATAAAAAGAATATAAAATTTGTTAGATGGGCATGAGTACTGTGGAGAAAGATAAACCAGTTAAGGAGTATAGTTTTGTGGTAGGGGGTTGCTATTTCATATAAGATGGTGAGAAAAAACACATTAATAAAATTGGTTATTTTTAAATTGAGCAGAGAACCTGAAGGAAATGAGGGAGCAAGCCATGCAAACAGGGGAAATATTACCAGGAGGAGGGAAGAGAAAGTACAAAGGCGCTGAATCAGAAGCATACTGGCCATTTAGAGAAGCAGTAAGGAACCTAGTGTGCCTTGCATATAATGGGCAAAGGGAGAGTGGCAGATCAGGTCAGAGAGGTAGCAGGAATCAGATTCTATAGGACCGTTGGTTACAAGGGAGCTGTTGGTGGGTTTTGAGCATAGGTCTGACTTAGGTTTTTCTGGCCTCTATATTGTTGGCAAGGGTAGAAGCAAAATCTCTAGGCAGTCACCGCAGTAAGTCAAGCAAGAGATGTTGGCTTGGACCAAGGCTGGTTGTACTCTGGAGGTGATAAGAAATCATCAGGTTACGTATTTCTCATATTGTTGTGAGTAGTTCATCTTCTAACACTAAACTTGCTCTTTTACTGAATGATTTGTTCAGCAATTCAAAAGCACTATATCCTACCCTACCTTAGAAGATAACTAGCTAACTACATCTATTGTTACTTTAGTTTGTCTTTTGGGATATCATCACCCCCACCCAGCCCCAATTGATATATGTTAAGTTTCCAAGTAAGATTTGACCTAATGTAGTGATTTTTTCACCTATTACATATCAGTAATAAGAGTATTTTATTGGTAGTTGAATAATTTGACTTGAACCCAAAGAATTAACTGATGAATTTCATGCCTATTCAAGTACAGTCTGGCGAGGTGTTCAATGTATACATTATAATCTTCACTACTATTTTTTTTTAATGTATTGGGTTAGAGTTAACAGCCTTTTCTGAGCAGGGATAGAAAGCAAAAATATCAAATAACCCACTTTATTCTTAATACAGTTAGAAAACATCTGATTTCAGAGAATTCACACATTGTGCTACCAGGGGTCCTATTGGTCTTAATCTCTGTTTTCTCTCCAAAAACTATTTATATAAACAAGTGCCCTTTAGTGAGCTGAGGTATTTTTGAAGCATACAGTAAATAATTAGATAATTTTGAATTCCTTATACTACTTTATAATATTATATAGTACATAATTACTGTATAATAATATATACTATTACATATATTACATATATTATTATAATTTATATATATAAAATTGCCTAAAACTTGTGTGAACTAATTTGCTGAATAGTGCAAACCTGA
The DNA here is from genome assembly GCF_003265705.2 of Callorhinus ursinus. NCBI lineage: Eukaryota > Metazoa > Chordata > Mammalia > Carnivora > Otariidae > Callorhinus > Callorhinus ursinus. The sequence continues at coordinate 77,410,401 of NW_027397066.1, forward strand.
ATTACCTGCTTGGGAAATAATGCAGTTAAGATCTTCCTAGCGTGAAGAATTTTCACTTTATCTTTCCAAATGATATTTCACAAAGATTTTCCTAACAACAGGAGGTAGGTGTCCTACCTAAATTAATGCATATGGTTCAACTTTTTAAAAGTCTTTTTCCAATTTATAGTTTGTAGTCCAAAAGGGATGACTTTCAAGTTAAATTTCATGTTTAGTAAATCAGGGATCTGTTTGCTTTTTAAAAATTGTATTGTTTCTTAGGATTCTCCAATATATCACTATGACAATTATTTGAAAAAGTAGCAACTCAGCATATCGTGGCTTGATTAATTTGATAACTTTCCATATTATATACTGAGAAAGTATTCTAATATGCTGCTAGGTTTTTATACTAATTTATGTTTATTTAATAATAGTCTTTGTAATATTCAGTTTGACTGTCATAATCCTGAAAAACAAAAATATGAAATGGATATGAATATATGTCATTCTAAACCTTTAGATGACTCACAAATAACCATTTCAAAGTTAATAAGATATTCTCACCAACATTATTGGTTTAGGGAGTTTCTATATGCGTTTTGTGGTGCTGTATTTTATACAAAAGAATAAAAATTAATTTTCCAACATGGTCCCCATGGGGTAGAGATTAGCCACAAAAGACTCCAGATTTAATGGAAGCTGCTCAAGATTAAGTTAAAAAGGAAAACTTGAGTCATGAACTAACTTCTTCCTAATATTCTCATTGTGACACTACTGACTCATTCATTATTCATTTTGCGTAAGTCACTTACATTTTTTGTGACTTAGATTCATAGATTATGAAATGGGGCTAATTTAATGGTCCTATTTAATAGCTCTATTAGAACTTAAAAGAAATAATTGTTTTTATTACAAATAAGTAGATTGTCATCTTTAAACTACTATCTCTAAAGAGATGTATATTTTTTCTACATAAAAGTGGTTTTTATTACAGGTTCAATAAATGTGAAGTACTTCGGTCTCTGTACCACCCATCGAAGATTGTTTTTCTCTGCATGGTAGTGCAATTCTCTACAGAATTATTAAGGAAACGGGGCTCATTTTGTGGTGCCTTCCCTGTAGCAACACCTCACCTTCTTACATCTCCCTCTCCCCATTAAGCCAAGTGAGCAGAGGCCAGGGCCTTCGCACTTGATGGTGCAAAAGTTGCCCATTCCTAGGCTAAAGTGGTGACAAATTCAATCTGAAGAAATGAAACATCACTTTATTCATATGGGAAATAACTATGCCTTGGAAATGTTCAGGGCTTGGTAATTAATAGGGCTTGTGTAGCTTTGTGTGCGGGCCAATGTACTAGCAACACAGCAACAAAACAGAGGTTTGGGAATTTCTGTCTTATCCAGAGCAGTTAAAATGGGGCAGTAACAGAAAGCAGGGCTTCTCTTTCCAAGCAAGGAATAGCAGTGAGCTTAGAGGTTTAGTATATGTGTTTAAGACACAGTCACATGTTTCATGTTTAAGAATGGCTTCTCATGTTAAATAAGTTAGTTCCCCATGTACCTTCTCCTCGAAGCATGGACCAGATGGATTATGTCCCATTTTACAATGACTCGATGGAGAACTACTACACTCTTTTATTGCTAAAAATATCTCAGTGACTCAGTACTTTAGGGCTTATGCATAGATAATGTGATAAAATAAAGGCATATGGTAGATGAAAGGGTTTCACTCTCTTTGAGGTCTGACCTTCAGATTTTTCAATTGGTAACTTTCCCACTGTTTGAAATCCTGAACCTAATCCACATTTTAAAAATATCTATCTCAATATTGTTCTCTAAAAAGGCAAAATGAAAGTGATTTGGAACCTTCCCGTTTTTCAGTTGCTTGATTAAATATTAATTTTTTTGCCTTCTATTTGTGAGGCAGTTTTCTGATAGTGGGTAGAAAGAATTATATAGTTTCTCCTCTTTGTTTAAGAGTTTATCATTGACTTAGGAAGGAAAAGATGTTATAAGATACTGATAAATAAATTATACAGGCTGGGGTGTTGCACATGTTAAGAGGAAGAAGAAAACACTTCTAGCTTGGATTGTCAGGGAATATGGGGCAGCAGGGTCGGGGGGAGCTCAGGAAATGGAATGTGCATGAGCCTTGTAGAATGAGAAAACTATGAGTAGCACTGGAGAAGGAGACATTTCACTGTCTGATGGTCATAGAAGCAGGTCTGGCTTGGCATGTTCAAGGGACAGTGAGTAAACTATAGCATAGTGCCTAAGAGCATGGACTCTGGAGCCGGACTGCCTGGATTCTGGATTGCCCTTTATTTGTCTCATGGCCTTGGACCAGTTTCTTAACCATTCTTTGCCTCAGATAGAATTAAAAAAAAAATGATGCTAATCTTGCCTGAATCATAGAGCTCTTATAAGGATTTGACAAGTGTGCCTTCAAATAGTGATGGCTCAAGTTAAATATTAAATAAGTATAATAGAATATGATGATGACTGGGATGTGAACGAGCATAAAAGACAAGGCTGTAAAGAAGATTGGAGTGAGCTCCTTGAGGGACTGGACTCTCAAGACTGAATAAACAAGAAACCATGATGAAAGTAGTATATTTGAAAAAAAAAATAGTCTAGCAGAATAGGTTGAAAAGAGATTGGTAGCAGAGAGACTGGTTAGGAGACTTGTGATTGTCTAGACTTGAGGGGTTTAAGACTGGGACTCACATGATAGCGCATGGGTTTGGATTAAAAAGAGGGACAGACCTTGGGAACATTTACAGTGGAACATTGTTAGGGTCCGGGGTTTGTTAGGCACATAGGAGACAGAGGGTTGTACCTGAGTTAAGTGGGAGAATTCAAACATACAGGAAGGACTTCTTAGGAAGAGCTGGGAATGTGTACAAAAAGATGAAATCCATTTTGCATATCTTGAATTTAAAGACAAGAACAAAATTTGGCATTGAAAATGCCTATCTGTTACTCTTAGGGAAATCGGGTTTGGATATATAAATGGAAGACCCACAGAGGAGCAACTTGTGCTATGCAAGTAAATGAGGTGACAAGGAGGAGAGGGTATAGAGTGATTTTCTCTCTCATTTCTGTAAGATAAAGTGTGAATATAAGGGAACGAAAACATGTTCCTAGCCCACTGAGTCACTTGAAACAAGGGCAATAGTAAAGCTCGCTGGTCTGTAAAGCGCCATTTCACAGCTCAAGTGCCAGACCAAGCACTGTAGATGTGCTAAGTGTTAATAAATGCTGGGTTCCTGGATCTGTAATTGCACATCATTGCAAACAGGCTTTATTCTGGTAAGGGAGAGTTATCCTTTCAGTTATCCTAATTAATCTTCTCCAATTCTAACCACACCTATAATATGAAGCCTGTCAATACACACACATGTAGTTAATTTATGTTATTATTATATAAAAAGTTGTTCCTTTTAAACCTCTTTTTAACATATGCTTTTTCTTTTCTCTACTACATTGTAGTTGCCTGTTGCTAAGGAGCAGGCCTCCTGTTGGTTTCAGTCCCTCATAGATTTTGCATTCACTCATTCATGTATTAATTCCAGTTCATTAATTTATTCATTTGTTCACTCCAGACACTGTATTAGTTGCTAGGGTGAAGAATAAGGCATAGTTCCTGCCCTCAAGGAGCTTAACTGTTTAGTTGGGGGAGAAAAGACACAGATATATGAAGTAGAAACAGTAATAAAGTCATTCACAGAAAATTATGGGAACGTGGGAGAGAAACACTCCCTCTGGATTATGGAGCATGGGCAGTGGGGAGAAGTACTTCTGGGAAAATTTTTGGAGCAGTTGACTTCTGGGCTGAATCTTAAATGATACGTGGTGGTTACTAAGTACATAGAAAGAAGGGGAGAAAATGACAGTAAAGACAACCAGTGCCTAGAGAGAGTCATAAGAAAATGTGAGGCATTTGGTATTGCTGCAGCATGAAAACAGAGGCAGAGAGTGATGAGAGCTGCTGTGGGCCTGACAGAGAGCCCTGGAGGGACCTGGATGCAGTGCTTAGAAAAGCATGGAATACTTTCAGTGGTCAGAGAAGAGGGAGATCCTTGAAGTGGTTTCTGCAGAGCTGTGATCTGGTAAGATTTTAGTCCTAGGTGGCAGTTGGGAGGATGCATTTAAGAAGGATAAGACATTTTGGCGACTAGCAAGGTGGGAGACACTTAGGACCTAAACCAGGACAGTATTGTGAGAATGGAGATGAGTGGGCAAAATCAAGAAGTACTTGTGATATAAAATCAGCAGGACCCATTATAACCACAGATGAGGGAGGGAAGGTCCTAGGATGGTTCTTATGTAGCTACCTTATATGATCGGGTAACTGATTTCACAGTCTACTTAGAGAATAGAGGAAGAGAGATAATACAGTGAGTTCATTTTTATTTTTATTATCTTCAACACATTGAGATATTTAATACACCTCTGATGTATTTGGAGTTAAATCTATTGATGGTTAACAGAGATGTCTAGATGATTAGAACTACCTTGCTGTTAGTATTCACCTTAACTGTATCTCCTCTTGGAAGCAGAGGTGACTCTTCTTTTCCTACAACACCCTATGCATTCATAACTCTTTGAATGCATTCATCTGTCATAACTCTTTCACTGTGCTGTAATCCTTGATTTTCTTTTCTGTTTATTTCTGTAGTCACAGTCCACTGTTTGATATATAACCTCTCCGTAAATGTGAGTGAATAAATGAATCAATAGATTATTTTAAAAAAGTAATTATGATTTGATTATTAGAAAAAGTTTATATTTGGCTTATTCTCAAGCTAATTCTTCTGTGTCTTAACTCCTAGCGCTTTCCACTGGAAGAATCTCAAACAGTGGAACTTCGTCAGGAGCAGCAGCACCAGCCAGCTCAGCCAGGGGACAGCCCCAGCCAGGTGACCAGGACACTTTAGTACAAAGAGCTGAGCACATTCCAGCAGGGAAAAGAACTCCAATGTGTGCCCACTGTAACCAGGTCATCAGGTTGGTTATTCGTTTTTGAAATTTTCTTGAAATACTTAGTACCAGTGTTGATTTTTTTTTTTACATATATTCTGAAAGATTTGAAATTTTATTAGTGAAAATATTCTTGCTATACTTCTACGTAATAGTTATTGAAGTAGATAAATTTGAATATATATACTTGTTAGAATCTACTATAATGAAAAGTAATTCTGGACTCTGTGGAAATAAAACTAAAAATACCAATTTTCTCTCTATCAGAACTAAGAAAAAATAATGATTAGTGTGGCCTTTCAGAGACTAATAAAATTTTAAGACTCAAAGGGACCCTGAAGATCATTTATCTGAACTTCATTCTTTTACAAATTGTAAAAGTGAGGACTTTTCATTTAGATGAAAAATAACTGGTGACATAAAATAAAGAACTTTGAGCCCTAGAGAAAAGAAGATTGGATTTTCGAATACCTAAGCACTGGAAGATATAATTACCTTCAGGTCTATTCATAAATGCTTTCAATTTTAGATTAGGTTGTAACCTGCTTTTTTAAAATATTTTTTATCCAAATCTGTTTTATTGTCTCTTATGTTCCAAGAGGGATAAAAGGCCCAGAGATCTTAAGTGAGTGCTCTATATTGGCACTTAATAAACCTCTGAGTATTTCTTAATAAGTGGTTTTTAAAATGTTAGGAGGTATCGATAAGAATGTTGACTGCAGGGATTCCACCAGCAGGACCTTGTTGCCTCTGTGAGTTGCCTTGTTGGCAGTAACAAATGGTAGGTTGAAATGACTGCTCAGGCTCTCTCCTTGTTTTTAATTTATCCTGTTTTAAAATAGTTGAAACGGTGGCTTCTTTAAAGTTGAATAAGGTTACGACTTACCTGCATTTCCTCTACTCTATTACATAGTTATTGCTTAGGATAATGTTTCTAGTTAATACTTAAAACAGAGCCCAAGAAGCCTCAATACTTTATTTAAAAACCAAATATAAATACTCTTTTCCTTGACCACTATTAAATAATAAATGTGTCAAGGACACAGCACACAGTACATGATTAAAAATAAAACAGCTTTTTTATTTTAAACGTTCATTTGTAACATTCCAAAAATATAGTGAAACAGAAAGCAAAAATAAAAATTCATACATAATTCTACCTTACAAGATAACCACTAAGAATATTTGAGTTCACACTTTTAAAACACAACACATGTTAAGGACAGGTGTTATTTTACAGAAATGGAATTATAATAACAATATTTTGTAAGCTGTTATTTTTCACTTAAGTGTGTTTTCCATATTGAGTACCTGCTTAATAAGAATTAGCCAGTAGCAGTGGTAGTAGTAATAATGATTATGGGGAAAAGGAGAAAATCAGTGGAGGTTTCCCAAGTCTAGACAGTAACCAGTACACAGAAGGCATTTGTGAATATTTTACCTGAACAGGTAGGTCATGCATGACTCCAGACCCACTTGTTTAAGCCATAATATCAATTGGTTAGAGTCACTTTCCTAACAGTGGGACTGTAGGGTTACTACCTTACAGAAATACGTAAACTAATAGACTCTAGAACGGTACTGCTTTGTTCCAATAAATAAAAGTATGTTTTTAATTACTAACTGTATTTAGTTATATTTTTAGGATTAATATTAATAAAATAAAAATAAGTTCTAACTTATTATTTCTATAAGTTATGCTACTTTGGTCACCTAGACTGGTAGTTAGGGATGCTATATTCTGGATAAAAGCACCCTTTATGGAGACAGGAGTCACTGCTGTTTGTGTGCTGCTGTAAGCAATTACTGGATAAGCTAACAAACTGTCAAATCCTATCACTTGTTGATTCATGATTATCAAATTCTGTGACATCCTATAATCATCAGTACCAACGCATGTAAAAAACTTAGTATGGAGAAAAGACAAAGATCTAAATAGGAATTACATTCCTACCCCTCCCTACCTACCTTGGCTTCAATTATAATGCTAGGCCAGGATGTAATTTTCATGCACGGTCTCTATTCCATGTGAAATAAATATATATTATGTTGATAAGATGAATGGCCATCACTTACTGTTCCTCATCTGTTAAATTTTATATTGCTCTGGATTATCCCATCACTGTTTTCAGTTAAGCATTAAAACTTCATTTACTTAGGGAAGTTAATAGGAACAGGGATTAGTTCATGTCAAGATCATATAACAGTAATTAACATAGCACATTTGCTTGGTACTCAAATGCTAAAGTAGCTTGAATAGACTGTAGTCAGTTTAGAGATCCCGTCAAAGCATAATTCTTGTTCTTGGCCTCAGTGTCAGTATTGCTTACCAAAGCAAGGACACGTTAGATCAAGTGACATTCACTTGGACACCTGTTTCAAAAACAAGCTGCAGTTGCAGACTTGATACTTTGAATACAGAATATTGTAACCTGGTGAACTTTGGGAAGTTTAGGATCATTTTATAATTTATATTTCTTATTTTCTACAGTATAATTTATATTATTTGTTTATAATTTGTATTGTTTTATTATATATATATTCTAAGCATCTCAAATTTTCAAAAATTTTTAAGTGAAAGCAAACTAAGGCAAAGTTTATTTTAATTTTTTTTTTAGCAATATTCATTGTTTTGGGAAAACCTCAGAAAACTTAATCACTGAATGTTAGTACTGAACTAGTTACCTCTTTAACTAGCTTAAGGAACATTTTATTTGGACGTAATGCTTAACATTTTTTGGTTTATTTGAACCTTGAAAAGAGTTATGAATGTTGTGCCTAAATAGACATCTTTGATTAGTTAGTGGCCTTTATAGATAGATAAGAAATTCTACTGAGGCTTTGATTAAGTTTGCTCTGGAACATTTCCAATCCATTTATGATAGAAGTACCATTTCTTTGACTCTTACACTCGTGAATTGATTGACAGCTGGGTGCTGGTATAAAAGGGAAACAGAAAATCAGGTTAATGTAGCCAAAACCACATTTTAGTCTCCCTGATAGAATGGGTTTATGAAAACTCTAGTTTATTTCTTGACTGTTATATCTAGTGGCATTAAAATCGATTCAACGCTTGTGTTACCTGGAGTTGACTAAACTATTCACTTTTAGCTTAACATCTTTGTGAAAGAAGTACAGGATTTATAGTGCTTGAATTTCTTCTTAGCTATGGTATGCTTAAAAGAAATAGCCTCAGTGCTGTTGTTCTGTATCTGCCTGCAGGATAGCACCAGAACAATCACGTTGAGGCAACCCATGGTTTATTCCAGTGAGAGAGATTTTTAACATTACTGGTCTGTTTCTTGCCAGTGATTCTCAAACTTTCCTCATACCGGGCCATCTCAGTTACCCCAAGGAGAGGCCAGCAGAGGTTTTTGCTTGTTTCACTGTGCATTTCAGTCTCTCAGCATTCCTTTACTAATAGGTTTTATTTATTCTCCCTTTTGGTTAAAATTTCACTTGAAAATAAAGTTTCTGGTAATGCATTAGCCCCTGAATTTAAGGAAACAACCAAAGACACAGAACAAGTTTTATGAGCAAGACATATAGACCAATATTTCAGATTTACTATAGTGAAAAATTGGAAAGAACACAGATGTTCAGCTAATATCATGGTGCCATTAAGATCGTGGTTTTGGATAATAATAGTAATTGTTTAATGTGTTCTTAGCATATGTCAAATGTGCTAAGAGTTTTACCTGAATTCCCATTTAATTCTTTATAAGCTTGTGAGACAATTACTGAAATTGCCTCAGTTTTGTAGATGAGAAAACTGAGGCACAGAGAAGTTATGTATTTGCCCAAAGTCACATAGTTGATAAATGGTAGAACCTGAATTTGAGCCCAGATCTAACTTTAAATTTATTCATGTTTTAACTACTACTTAGGAAAATATTTATAGTATTATGTTAAGAGGAAAAAAGAAATATATTTTTTATTTTAAGTATGATTCTAATTTTGTATAAAGAAAATGTATATCAAGATATATTAATAAATATGAATACATAGCTTATGAATACATATACAGTCATATATGTTACTGTATTAAATAAGGAGAAAAACAGCTTAAGCAGACCTGCCATAACTTGAGTGCAGCAATGTACTTTTCTTCATAATGTTTGAGTATATGAGGGAGAAGAGAGTAAATAATAGATTGAAGAATTAAAAATTCTTACCTCCCCACCAAAATGACTTTGTGCCACATATATGCATTCTTAGACTCATAGATGACCCAGGGTTCATTTTTCCAGTTTCTCATCTAATGTAGAAATGTAGTCATTCTGTAAGTAAACACTCATTAAGTATTTTTTGTACCACCTACTTTAAGCACCAGTGAGACAGAAATTAAAGACATATTCCCTTCCCTTCAGGAAGTTACTGTTACAGACCAAATCTGCTCTTGGTTTACTCTGTGCCCACACGTGAAAGTGGTTGTGACTGGAAGGAAACCCACAATCATACTAACCAGATTGTGTCCTCACCAAATTCGGATATCGAAGTCATCTCAGGTGGTATTCTTAAAGAAAAGATTGGACACAGAGATATATGGGGGAAGACCATGTGAAGATACATGGAGAATATGGCCATCTATAAGCCAAGGGAAAAAACCTTAGAAAAGAGGAACCCCGCCAACACCTTGATTGTCTGTCTAACACTAGGTGAACAGATCTGGGCTCCAATTTAGATTCTACCATTTATTATCCATGTGATTTCTAACCTTCTAAATTATGAAAAAATAAATTCCTATTGTTTAAGTCACCCAACTTGTGGTACTTTATTAAGGCAACCCTAGCCAAATAATACAGTTATACTTTAGTAAAAAATACAAACAAGCAAATCAACAACCATATTGATGTAGTAATAAGTCTAATAGGGATACATCCAGAATCCTGCTGGTGCAAAGAGGAGAGGTGAGGATTATCTAGCTTCAACAAACCACTTTTATTTGAAAGGAATGGCAAGAAATAAGGTTCAATAGTTGAAGTCTACTTATAAAGTCTACTTATAAATGAGAGGTGGGCAGTCTCTTATAAGTCTATTTTATAAGTCTACTTATAAAATAGACTATTGAATCACAGACCTGTACCTCTGAAACAAATAATACATTATATGTTAAAAAAAAAGAAGAAGAAGATAGCAGGAAGGGAAAAATGAAGGGGGAAATGAACCATGAGAGACTATGGACTCTGAGAAACAAACTGAAAGTTGTAGAAGGGAGGAGGTTGGGGGATGAGTTAGCCTGGTGATGGGTATTAAAGAGGGCACGTACTGAATGGAGCACTGGGTGTTATATGCAAACAATGAATCATGGAACACTACATCAAAAACTAATGATGTAATGTATGGTGATTAACATAACATAAAATTTAAAAAATAAACTCAATAGTTTTATACGACAAATATCCATTGAAAACTTATGAAGTGTTAGCTGTTAGGGTGGTAATTATATTAGAATATATAAACATATCAAGCCACCACATTGTACATCTTAAGCTTACACAATGTTATATGTCATTTATATCTCAATTTTTAAAATGAATATAAAAAAAGGAAAAACTCCTGTGCAAGTTGCCATACTGGTACTATAATATATAAAAATTAAGAGACAGTTCCTGTTTTCATGTATTTTATCATCTGATAGAAAAGCCAAAGCCCTGGCACAGATAACCATAATATAATAACGTTAAGCATTGTGAGAGGTACATCATACTCTCACAGTAATAAAAGAAAGTTATATGTATTGCCCTTACATCCATAGTAAGGAGTCCTGAATCATGGTACTTATGAAAATCATGAGTATCTATAGGGTTGTAAATTGTCACAGTTGTAAAATTGAAAAATTAATCTTGCCTCAGGAAAATAATATTAATAATGGAAATTCATGTTGGTGATTTCATCATATGCTCCTTCTAATATCCAGGTCTCTCAGTTCTCTGACATCTTCTACTTTAGTGATCCCTCCAGTTAACTAAAGCCACCAATTTTCATTCGTATCCTAGACCTCGTCTTTACCATTAACTACATTTCCTTCATAATCTCATTTCTAAGCAGCTCACTCTACTTCAAGAACCACTGCCTATATGTCTCCATTCTTTCCCTATTACTTCAACTCTAGCAATCCTTTGACCACTCCCTGCCTCCAAACACCTCAAATTAATTGATCCAAATACCTTTTTACTGTACCTTGGGTCCCCATATCCTCATTTCCCTTCTTACCTAGTCTGAATTCCATAGTCATTAGTCAGTATCCTTTATATCTCCTCAATTCCATTGCCCATCTCTCATTTCTTCGTATTCACTTTAACTGAAACCACTAGGCCAGATAAAATCTGCTCTTGGTTTACTCTGTGCCCACACGTGAAAGTGGTTGTGACTGGAAGGAAGCCCACAATCATACTAACCAGTGTCACTTTAAATTCATGACTATTAATCTCAGGTGTGTTCTTAATAGTGACAAAAATCTGCTTTATTTCTCTAGTATATTTACTTTTCCACTGTCTCAGAAGCCACTTTATATCTTCTTTTTTCTCCTTAAGCCTCTAATAACCTATTTCCCATTTTCACTGTCAGCTGATGACCTTGATTCTTTTTTCATTCTTTTATGTAGGAAAGGCAACAGAAATGTAGGACATAGAGAAAAAAATAACGAAATGGCACTCATAATTCCTAACTTATCAGCTGTTACATTAAATGTAAATAAATGTACATTAAATGTACATTCTAATTGAAAGAATTGTAGTGTAGATAAAATCATGATCTGGCTATATGCTGCCTATAACAGACACTTCAGGTTAAAGACACAAATAAATTGAACTAAAAGTATACAGAAAAATACACCATGTAAACATTGTAACCAAAAGAGAGCTGGAGTGACTATGTCTATTAATATTAGATAAAATAGCTGTTAAGAAAAAAGGTGTTGAAAGAGAGGACATTTTATAATGATAAAAAGTTCAATCCATTAAGAAGGTACAACAATTATAAATATATATTCACCTAATAACAGAGCCCCAAAATACACAAAGCAAAAACAGGCAGAATAGAAGGGAACAATGATAAATAATTCAACAATAATAGTTGGAAACTTTGGTATCCTAGTTTCAAGAACGGATATAACAACTGCACAGAAAGTCAACAAGAAGCCTTGAACAACACTATGTACTAGACTCAACAGACATCTGTAGAATATCCCAGCTAACAACAGAAGGGCATAAATTCTTCTCAAGCACACATGGAACATTCTCCAGGATAGACTACATGTTAAGCCATAAAACAAGTTTCAATACATGTAAAAGGACTGAAGTCATACAGAGTATGTTCTCTGACCAGAATGGAGTGAAATTAGAAATATATAAGAGAAGATTTGGGAAATTCACAAATATGTGGCAATTAATATACTCTAAACAACAATCTTTTAATTAACTCCGTGTCAGCTTATTGGGGAATTCACATTACATCTGCATAATCCTAAAGTAAACTAGTTACAGGAGTGATGTCCCATCGTCTTCACAGGTTCCACCCACACTCTAGAGTAGAGGATCATACAGGCCATGTACATCAGAAGGCAGGTATCTTAAGGGCCATATTAGAATCTACCTAACATACCATCTCCTCCCCAGTCTCCCTCTTCTTGGTTAGTGGTAGCTCTATTCTCTAAATTGCCCAGACCTCATGTGATCTATCAGCACATCCTTTTGGCTCTGATTTCTAAGTATACCCAGAATTTGAACCTTTCTTCCTGTTTGTACTACTGCTACTACCCTGATCCAAGCCACTATCATTTCTTACCTGGGATAATGAAGTTGTTTACTAATTAACCTTTTTGCTTTTGCCCTTGCCTTTTACCTGTCTGTTCTCCACACAGTAGCTAGAGTAAATCTTGATAAAACATAAATCAGATCATGTCACTCTTGCTGGAAACCCCATAATGCTTCCACTTTTGGTGGAAGTCAGAATCCTTACAATGGCCTAAAGGCCCTACACAGTCACCCTCACCCCACCACCACCTCATTATCTCTCTGCCTTATTACCTGGTAATTTCCCCCTTGTTTCCTCTGCTCCAGGCATACTGGCCTTCTTGCTGTTTCTCAGACTCCCCAGGCACCTTTATCAGGCCCTTTGCATTTGCGGTTTCCCTTGCCTGGATTCTCTTCCCCTGGATATCTGTGTAGCTCACCTTCGTCTCCTTCAGGTCTTTACTCAAATATCAGGGTATCCCTGGCCACCCTGTTTAAATTCCACTCCCCCACCACCATACACAGTCTCCCTATCTTCCCTCCCTGCTTCATTTTTCCTCCTCAGCACTTAAAATCTAACATACCTCCCCTTTTTTTTTAATTGTTGCTTGTTGTTTCTCCCTCATGCTAGAATGGCAGTTCTGTGTGAGCAGGGCCTTTCCTGGCTTTATTTCCTGCCATATTTTCTACTCCTAGAGCAGTGTCTGGCATATATCGTTGTATTTAGTAAATACTTGTTCAGTTGATGAATGAACTTTTTTTTTTTTAAATATTTTTATTTATTTATTGAGAGAAAGAGAGAATGGTAGAGAGAGAGCATGAGAGGGAAAGAGGTCAGAGGGAGAGGCAGACTCCCCGCTGAGCAGGGATCCCGATGCGGGACTCGATCCCAGGACTCCAGGATCATGACCCGAGCCGAAGGCAGTCGCTTAACCAACTGAGCCACCCAGGCACCCAATGAATGAACTTTTTAAAAATATTTGGAGGAATGTATGTTTCTCCAAGTTGAAATTATCTCTCATTCATCTTAATATATAGAAACACATTTTCCTGTTTTGTGGATTTTGTAATAACCAATATAAATAATTGAGTATAATTATCTCCAATAGACTTAAAGAATTATCGATTAATATTACTTTTTTTTTAGAACTTGTCTTTTTTATTCACTGTTATGGTCAGGCTCATTTACTCATGCATTTATTCTTGAACAGTGAGTCATTTATGACTTTAAAATAGAAAGCTATAGTTGACCTCACAACATTTTAAATGCAGTATTTTAAAGGGCTTACAATAAGTAAAGATGATACTCAATGAAGGTGGAACTATATTATTTAATGCTCCAAATTGGAAAGTTTGGACGTAATTTATTGGAAACGAAGAATTAAGGGTATCAAAAATGCAGCCCTTCTAAATTTTAGGAAGGATTATTAATATTGCTAATTTTGAGTATTATAAGTCTTGCTAGTGTGTTTTATTATTATGTTCAAGTGTGTTTCATTCTCTCTTACTCTCTCTTCTTGCGTGTATCTTTGTATTTTTGATTGCGTGTGCACAGTTTCTTCCAGTAAGCTTTTCTGTTTCAGAAAACTCTTCCTTTGGTTCTGTTGTTCTTGGATTCTTTGCTCATGCCAGGCCCTCCCAAAATTTGACCATAATATAAAACTGGTTTATACATTTTTATTATTATATCTAATTAAGTGGAGTATCAGATTCCATTTTCATTTTTGAGCATGAGTGAGTTTTTTATGTGGCCTTGTTTTTAACTTTTGTTCATTAACTTTTGATTTCTTAGTTTTTTTTGTTTTTAACTTCTATTGACGCAGTAACTTTTGGTCAAATACAATTTTTAATATGTAGTAGCTGGGCCTTGGAGAATTCCAGCTTTACAGTTTCATCCACATGATCTTGGGAATGTTAGGTAGCTGTTGATATTTTCTTCATCTATTTGTAGAGCTAATTTCTGTCACTGAGCTTTATTATTCGATTTAAATAATAGAGACAAGAAGCAAGCATTGGATTTTGAAGCTGTATCCCTGTTAGATTATGCCAGTTGAAATTTGCAGTCCTTCTCACCTTCTCACTATATGTTTTCTTTCTCTGTTCCTTTTGACATCTTTTCCTGCCTTTCCTTTCTTTTTTTCTTCTTTTTCCTTTTGGCATAAGTCTCACAGAAGATGAACAGGGTAAAAAGTTTTCATGAGATAGGATAACCCTTCTGTCTCGGCCAGTCAGGGCTTTAACTCTTCCCCGTCCCCTCCTTTGTCAGTCCAGGAGTATTTGGGAAGGTCCATGGGGTAGAGTACAGTAAGAGGTAGAGGCCTACTTAATTCCACTTTGAGTTCACAAACGGAAACCCAGTCCTGCCTAGAATAAGAAGAACTTCTTCAGTGTTAATCCGGTGTTAATGAATTTGTTAAATCAATCTCTGCTAACACAGAGAAGAGAAATACTCGTTATATGTAAGAGATTTTAGTGTTTAATCTATACATGACTTCAAGGGCATGAGGGGAAAGATGCTCTTTCAGCCTGGTTGGGGAATACCTGGCCGGCTAGGCCAATACCTTCACTGAGCATGTTTAAGAAAGGAGATCTGGCAGGAGCAAGGGTCATTTTCAGTTCAGTTTTTAAAGGTGCAGAGGGAGTTTCTTTACTGTTGTTAAGACATTTCACAATTCAAATTTGATAAGGAACTAAGGAAATGTCTTAAAGATATTATTTTAATGGATGATTTAATTAAATTTATTTATTTGTAGTAGAAACTATTCTAGAAACCTTTTAAAAAACACTTTTAGAAATACATGAAATATAAGAAAATGTCCTAAATTATAAAAGGGTGCAAAAGAAGAATGAAAATCATGAGTGGGACCATTAAAAATGAAGACCGGACAAAAATTTGCCATTGAGACTGGACAAAACCTATAATGATGACCTACATACTTGCCTATGGTTAGACTAAATTCGGCTTTAAGCCTTCTAGTGGTCAACAAAAAAAGAAAGTTAATTTTTAAATTTACTGTACCATGAGTAAAAAACAAATCTGTTGCTCAGAAGAAGCAAAACTGTTCTTGTTACAAAAACTTGAAAGGACTTTCTCCAAGGAGTCCACATGAAAATGAGCCTGTGTGATCTAACAAATAACACTCTCAACAGTAACTTAGAGGAAGAGCAAGGGTGACTGTTACAGATCTATGTCCTATGACAAGTGTCAATGCAGACTGATGGTATCACGCTGAGCACCAGTTGGTTGGTAAGGGAATAATTCTGTAGAGTGGCTCAGGCCCAGTATGCTGTAAGTTGCAGAACCTCCTTCTCTGCTGGTCTGACTTGATTTCAACACATATTTTATTAAATCTAGAAAATGGATTATGTGTTCCTGAATCAGTTGTTCTTAAATGTCTTTTTTTTTCCTCAGATGAATTTTGTTAAATATTTGGTGGCACTGATAGCCATGTTCCAGTAGTAAAGCTCTTTCTTTACTCCAAGTGCATACAACACTTTGATAGAGTGTGGAGTTTGAGGTTGGATTGACTTTTGCAATCTGGAAAGCTAAATAAGGATACTGGCCTCAAGGGGCCATCCAGCCTATGGAGGAGCTGAAGATGTGCCCTAATAATATTAAAAAAAAATTCAGCCTAACAAATCCTCTGGAATGTGCCTTAGTGTCCCAACAAATGGTAGCAAAGTTCTACCATCCCTATGTTGTGGTCACAGTAAATTTAACCTGGCAGATTTTCCAAGCTTATATAACAGATACCCACTTGGTAGAAAAGCTTCGCACACTCGTAAAACTTTGTCTAGCTTTGAGCACTGTGACTCCTTGGTTTATCTTTGAAGATAAACTACTTGCCAAATACATACTGAGAAAATGAGAGGAAGGAACTTGTTGAGTAGGACTCTTATTCATAATCCAGTTAAAAACTGAGGGACAACCTACCCAAAGTAACATTTGGTTACAGACTAAATGATCTATAGCCCTTTTTTCCTGTCAGGAATTAGTTAACAAAGACGTTCCTTGTTAGTGATAACAAAACTTATGGCGCCCTAAAGCTTAAAAAATAATAATAAACTACTTGTCTCAGATGCTAAGAGAAATACATGCTCTAGCTGATAAGAGTTGGCATCATGTTATTAATAAAAAACAAAAAAAATAAGTTAAAAAATGGGGCTAGAAAATACCCTCTTATACCTCACAGAACACATTTTTATCATTCATCAAGAGCCTTTTTACTTTTTGACTCTTGCAGAATTAGGTGCTGGTTCTGAGTAAACATCAATGTATTTGCAAAGAATTTTCCAATGGGAAATAGGTTGAATACTGAAGGTTTGTGTTATTGTCAAAGGCGAAAAAGTGCTCCGATTTTGTGATGCTCATCACTGTGACTTTTCCTGTTAATAATCTGCCTAGAAGTCAGGCATCCGTGCTTACTGACAATTACCCTGTGGCCATTCAGTGATAATAATTGACGGTAATGAGATGAAAAGCAGAATATAAGTTGGCCACACCAGTGTGCTAGAAATCAGGAAATTCAGCTTCTGACCTTCACTTAGTCAGTGATTTTATGATATTTGTCATATCTTTTGAACATTTTGTATCTCAGCTTGTCCATCGGTTAAACTGAGTTTGAAATAACTGCCCTGGTCTATCTCACAGGAATGTTGCCTGGACAAATTGGATAAGTGTAAAAGTGCCTTGGAGGTAAAGCCACTCTGTGTATAGAGATTAGTGTGATGGAGCTACTGAAAAGTATGTTGCAGAGGCTAGAATGGTTCATTTCTGCAGGCTTCATGACTAGATAAGGCTTCATAATGGATTCCTGTCAAGCAAACCAAACCCATCTTATCAGTTCATGACTGTATAGTATTTAATGGAAAAAAATCTCTTTACAAACATTTGTTACCTTGATACAAATGTGCATTAAAAATCAGTCCTGTTTTAATTAAATAAAACCTTCCTAAGTAGCTTCAAAGCAGTCTCTAATATCTAGTTGACAGTTTCCATAGTCTATTTGGAGGGATCATAAACATTTGATATGCTTAATAAAGTTGAGAAATAAGTAATGAAACAATGTGTGGGGAACAGAAATGGATTGCAGTGTTTCCTCAGGTAATAATTGCTATGAGTTTTAAGACTCTGACCTTACCAAATTGAGATTTCTCTTTTGTTTATTTTATAGAAATATCAAATTGTCATCTCTGCCTAAGTCATATGTTTTTTCCTGGTTACTTCATTTTCTGTTGGAGTTAACATCCTCATTCTCAATCATAATCATGATACAGACAGAGCCACTTGTTGCAGCTCAAAAAACATAACCAAATCTCTTGAAGATGGAAAAAACGTGGGGGAAATGGCCTTCCTCAAAAGAATCCCTTAAGTGCTTTTTACTCCTCCCTCTTTTTCTCATCACATAAATGCTCAGAGTTCCTGTGTAAATTTTACAGCACCCATGTTTTCAGCCCTTGAGAAGGATAATTGAGCAAGTATTTAATTGTTTGGATGTTGCATAAAAGAGGTTCTGTCCAAGCTAACTTAAGAAACTTTTATTCCCCAGCCAACTTGATCTCTTTTCTTCTGGCAGGGGACCATTCCTAGTGGCACTAGGGAAATCTTGGCATCCAGAAGAATTTAACTGTGCTCACTGCAAAAATACAATGGCCTACATTGGATTTGTAGAGGAGAAGGGAGCCCTGTACTGTGAGCTGTGCTATGAGAAATTCTTTGCTCCTGAATGTGGGCGATGCCAAAGGAAGATCCTTGGAGTAAGTATCAGAAACCTCTTTATTCTGGGTGAGCTTTAAAGCACAATATGAAACCCTTCCATCAGTTTTCCTTTTTATTTTCTTCTTGCTTGATCCCCTCTCTGTTTTCATCACTGTTTATTATTGTAAAGCAAAACTAAATAGACCTCTGTAGAAGTATATCGGACTCATGGGGTTAAGTTGTCTTTGGTTTTGTCTTACTGAGTGCTTGCTTGTCTGGTGAAAGTCTAGCCACTGTGGGGAAAAAATAATTTACTGTGGGTATGCTACCTCAACAGGACCCTGTTTGCTCAGGAATGAAGAGGTCACACAGGACCACACACATCAGAGTTCTCAGAACTGACACCTTCACTGTTTTAAATTAAATTCCATAGCTTTTATAAGAGCAGCATTTCCCCATTTGTCAGGGTTCAAGCACAGGGCACAGATCTCATGAAATATATAAAACATGAAGCTTATAAATGATATATTTTTCTTAAACATGTATAATGTTTAAAAATATAACTTATTTTATGAGCATATGCATGTGATAGAAAAATCTAAGCACCTTTTTTTTTTCTTTTCAAAAAGGGAGTAATTTAGGAGTCAGATATATAATAAATAATGATGAATGAATGAATGAATTTCCTGCTCTGGAATATCCAGTTTGCAGTTTACAAAGAAAGGGTCAGTCATTTCTTATGGGTGACCAGGAGTTGGAATTTTATTTTAGAAGCATCCAGTGTGCCTGGTCTCATACGAAACTCATACAGCTAATACAAAAGATGGAAATAGCATTGCCGAATTCTAATATTCTCTCCATAAAAATATAATAATGAAACTTTAATTCATATCAGTTGAGAGAAAAGTTAGTATGAACTATTGAGTACTTTGAATTTCAGATTACATCTTTAAATGGTTCTAAAATTTTGAGGACACTTAAATTGTAACTATACCACATGAAATATTTCTATATTATTAATTTGTACAATATGTTGGGAACAAAAGAGTAGAATGATACAGGCTGTAACTTCCAAAATGACAAATAATAAGACTCTTTTAGTATATAAATGTATTCTATAAATTCTAGAATAATTAGTAACACAAAGTCAGGTAACAGTCTTAGAACTAAATGAGGTTCTAGGAAATGGAAATCATATCCTCATTGCCTTAGAGATGGGCCGGAACTTCACTACAGAGACAGAGTCTATGGATTGTGTTTTAGTTGTTTGATTTCCTATTAAAGAAGCAATAGTAATCTGTCTTAAGGATAGAAAGGGAAGTAAATGCCAAAAGCCTTGAGAAATGATTTGGTTCAATGTACATTTGTTGTACATGTTCATAGTAATCTTTTTGGATCTAAACAACTGCCATTCCCAGTATCCTTCAGTAGTGAACTGTCGTGTTTTCTAAGGCTAATAATTTGCTCTGTATCATTTTATTTTATTTTAACAATTTTTATTATTAAAAACATTTCATTCTACAGCAGTTAGAAAATACCAAAAAATGTAAAGAAGAAAATTAAAGTGACCTATATATTTTACCAATCCCAGATAATTCCTGTTAACCGTAGGATGTATTTTCTTCCAGTTTGCTCTTTATAAGTAATTCATTTACAAAATTGTAACCACACTTTATGTGTAGCATCCTCTTTTTTGTGATCAATGTTATGGAAAGAGTAAATTCCCATTATATTAACTGTTCTTCAAAAATAATGTTTAATGGCTCCATCTGTCTAAATCTAAAGAAATGATTCCTTGCAAAACCAGCTTCTCAAGACTTCTTTTACTAATTAAAATCTGGCCCAAGTCTTTGATATTGCTATTTTTAACCATAGAGCCATTGTTGATTAGAATCCATACTTTATGGTTCAAACTTTAGACACTCATTTGAGTGTGTGCTTAGTGTAGTCACAGCTGATTTCCAGAATCCTAAACATGTGTTAAACTGATTGGATTACACTGATTATGTTATTGCTTCCATAATGCACCAAAGCACAGGTTTGTTTTAATTTTCAAATGTTTTGCCCTTCCTCCATGACATTTTCTTTTTTTTCCCTCCATGACATGTTCAAGATAATACTATGAAACCTTTGTAAGTTAATGTTCCCTGACACCCTTTTGAGAGAAAGCAGAATGTTTCGTAGGAAGCACTTATGAAATGCTTACTTTATTTACCACATATATAATGTTTAAAAAACACAATAATCATTCTTTAAATAAGTTTATTGATGTGTATTTATGGGAAACACACATATTATATAGTGTATCAGTTTAGACAATTTGTGAGTCTGTCTTTAAGTATCATGTTACTTAGAGGAAAAGCTCACGGTAAAGACAAAGCATGTGTCTACCTTGGGTCAGTTTAAATAAGGCTGTGTTGGTACAACTAGTAAAATAAGCATTTGTATATTTTTCATCTTTCTTTACATCCAATTACCTTTCTGTAACAGGAAGTCATCAATGCTCTGAAACAAACTTGGCACGTTTCCTGTTTTGTGTGTGTGGCCTGTGGAAAACCCATTCGTAATAATGTTTTTCATTTGGAGGATGGTGAACCCTACTGTGAGACTGGTAAGATCCTAAAGCTGTTAGTTTCTTAAGTTTTGAATAAAGATAAAACATTAACCCTTATATTACTATAAAGTTGAGAGGAAATATTGGGCAGAGTAGATTTCCTAACTATTTTAGGGGCATTTAAAGCTACTCTAAATATATAGCAAAAAACTATGGAAAATTTTTATGTGACTTTGCCAAAACAGATAGTCCCAACTTCATCAAGAGAAATGAGCATATAAGCATTACCTAGTAGGAAAATATTTTACTTGAATCCCTAATAGTTTATGAATTCTACCAAATTGTGGTGCTTAAAGCCACCTCTTACACTCTAACAGTGAATTTTGCGTGGTTTTAAACATGAGAAATGATCAACTTTTGAACGTGATATTGATTTGTTCTTTAAGGCAACTGTCTTGACAATAAATTGGAAGTCTTTTATTACTCTTACTTGAATGGGAGGGTAATCTTGGCTTGTGTTGTTCCCTTAGTAAAATTATTTTTAATAAACTTAGCTCTAAGGAGCAATCTACTACACTTGTCCTATTACCTGAGCTCTGAACCCTTCTTTTCTTTCCCAGAGGCTGTAAGTGAACTTTCATAACACTCATTTGTTATTATTACTCTTACTTAGGTATTAGTACCACACATGTTTCAAAAAATAAAATATTTTCCCTTTATCATGCTTATATTCACTACCACTGCATTTCCACTATGGAGTTTTATTGTCGATCTACCTTGATATTCTTCAAAGTGTAGTGCTGGAGGAAGGGAATACTGCACACTAGTTAAGTTAAAGAGCAGTTCAACTTCTAATTTGAGGCTAGTCAGCATCACTCGGACCCTTTTTTGCTCACTCAATTCCTTTTAGCTCCTAGGCAGGACCAATCTAGATCTATGCCAAATGATCCACCAGGAAGCTCTCTGGAAATTCCAGTGAACTATCCCATCTATGGTCTATTTTGGGACAGGATGGCTACAAGCTGCCTACCCTGATTCAATCAGAGTATTTCACATTTTGTAATTTCACCTAATTCTTCTGAAGAAAGAGCTTGTTTGTTTTAAAACTGGCAGATAGTCCCTATCTAGCCAAATACACACAAAACTATTTAGCCTTAATATCGTATTTAATGTAGTCTAAGAAGTCAGATTTTTTAAAACCCAAAAATTGCTTACAGAAAGGGAAAAATGTTGAAGATTTATTTAAATGTCATTTCTAATCAACTTGATCTATTTTTGTTGTATTTGTTTAACCTCCCACATTTGTTATTACCCAGACTTTCCCATCCAGTAAATGCCCCACTCTCCACTATCCCAAAACCTAAGATTCTCCTCTTTACCTTGCTCTCGCCATATCCAGTCTAATTAGTAAATTGTAGCAGTTCTACCCCCAATGTATATAAATTCATTCATTTCTCTTCACCCCAATAGTCAGAACTAAATCCAACTCACTCTCTTTGCCTGGACACTCTAATGATTAGAGTGTCCAACTGAAATGATATAGCTTCTTTCCCCTCGACCCTCAAATAGCAGCTATAATAATATTTTGTTTCAATGTGAATTAGATTATGCTTGATACCTCTTGGCTTCCACTTGAGTAAACACTATACTCTTTATTAGGCCAACCTTATCTTCTACCACCTTACTCTCTGTCCCTGAATTCTAGGCATTCCTAGCCCCTTTGCTTTCCTGAACATGCTAAGATTCTTCCTGCCTCAGGGCTTTTGTATTTGCTGTTTCTTCTAACTGATCTGTTCTTCCTCAGCTTTTCTGTGGTGATTTTTCCTTTTTTTGTCAAGTCTCGGCACAGCTATTACCTCCTTAGAGAAGCCTTTCTTAACCCATCTAGTTAATGGAGTTTACATACTTCCCCCAACTATTCTGTATCACATGACTATTTTCTTCATGGTTCTTGTCACAGTCTGAAATTATTTATTATCACTTATTTTCAAAATGTAATAAGTGACGACATCCTACTCCCAATGAGATTGTAAGCACCATGAAGAGAGCAGCCACATCTGTCTTCACCACTCTACCTGCTGTCAGTGCCGGGCACATAGTAGGACTCTGTGAACATGTGCTGAGCAGATGGTGCTATGGAATATTGAAAATTGTTAAGAGAGGTAAATTAAGTTGGAAATGAAAGTCTACTTTCTACTCCAGCCCAAGTTGGAGTAAACACAAGTAGTGAGAGTAGCTGCATAAAAGAAAATTGCCAGTAAGTTCTAATTTAGTAATAATAAAGAAACATCTCATCAATACTGCTTTCTTCAGAAGGAAATCCTATTAGTATTTTATAACTGTAATCTCTGTCAAGTAAATGGTGTTCTCTGGCTAAGGATTTTCAGCATGAAGTCATAAAATTGAAAGGAAATTGCAGCATAAGAATAGTGGTTAAAACTGTTATGATACAGTCCAGCTAGAAACTCAGTCATGGCACTTATTTATGGAAGTTTCTTGTGACTTTTTTTTTCTTCCCTACCGAGTCAGATATTCTATGAAATGTGCTGATATCAGATATTCCTTCTTGATTTATGTTCTTTAGTCTTATTGTTGCTGGTATTTGGAAGCTCTCTTGTCTTTTGTTAAAACAGTCATGTCTATTGATAACTTATCAGGGAACAGAGTTGTTCTTCATAGGTATTTGGACATTTAGGTAGCTGGAGATAAGTGAGAAGTATTATGTGGAAAACTGGAGTAAAGGACGTTAAGTTATGTAAATAACATTTACCCCAAAAGTAACCTGAAACATGTTACATATTGTCAAGCCAAACATGTCTTCTGAACATTTTTCAGTTACTAGTAACTTTATCTTCATCTTCTCATTTAATTCCAATTTTGTTGCTTTCTAGGAACTATTATTCTAAAGCTTTGTCATATTTAAATTATGTCTCCCCACCCCCATCCTGCCCCAATACAGATTATTATGCCCTTTTTGGTACCATATGCCATGGATGTGAGTTTCCCATAGAAGCTGGCGACATGTTCCTGGAGGCCCTGGGCTATACCTGGCATGACACTTGCTTTGTATGCTCGGTAAGTAAACTCTTTATTTCCAAATTAGAGGAGTGCAGTATGGCCACTTTTAGCCTAAGCACTAAATGGAAATAACAGTTCTTGTATTTTTGCTTTTTTTTTTTTTTTAAGGTTTTATTTATTTGAGAGAGAGAGAATGAGAGATAGAGAGCACGAGAGGGAAGAGGGTCAGAGGGAGAAGCAGACTCCCTGCCGAGCAAGGAGCCTGATGTGGGACTCGATCCTGGGACTCCAGGATCATGACCTGAGCTGAAGGCAGTCACCTAATTTTGAAAGTTGTTCATTGAAAGTTCTGACATTTTTTGAATTATTTGGCACAGAATAAGATGCTTTAGAGAAAATCTTATTTTTAATAAGTTTGTGTTTATAAGGGAAACTACATATTTCTTAAAACAGTAAAAGTCCTTTACATTTTTTAAAAATTCTGTTTTATTGGGGTATTTTTAGTAATTTTTAGAAACATGGGTACCTGAAATAGAAACAAACAATTCTAATCAGAGGAGGAGACAAACCATGAGAGACTATGGACTCTGAGAAACAAACTGAGGGTTCTAGAGGGGAGGAGGTGGGAGGATGGGTTAGCCTGGTGATGGGTATTAAAGAGGGCACGTACTGAATGGAGCACTGGGTGTTATGCACAAACAATGAATCATGGAACACTTCATCAAAAACTAATGATGTAATGTATGGTGATTAACATAACATAATAAAAAAATTCTGATAAAAAAAAGAAACAAACAATTCTAAAAATCTATTGTTGAGTTAAGAGTGGAAGCAAACTCTGTGTTGATTTGCTTCCTTCCTCAGCAATAGTCCATGAATATTTTTTCTTTTTAAGACTATAATAGAATGTAGTGATGTATTTACCTATTTTGTTTGATATCTTAATATTTTTGGTTTTATTTTTAATGATGAGGATAACTGTAGAGATTCACATTCACCCTAAGACTTTTATTTTTAATGATTTTATTTATTTATTTGAGAGAGAGGAAGAAAGAGCGAGAGAACATGCATGAGTAGAGGAGAAGGGCAGAGGGAGAAGCAGACTTCCTGCTGAGCAGGGAGCCCAATGCAGGGCTTGATTGCAAGACTCTGAGATCATGACCTGAGCTGAAGGCAGACACTTAACTGAATGAGCCACCCAGGTGCCCCCTTAAGACTTTTTAAATTTAGAAAGTATATATCCAATAAAGACACTCTGTTCAGATGTTTGTTTTTTTTATTAGATTTAATATATCTAATAGTTTTCAATACCCACCATATGAAGGGAAAAAAGTAATGTTAATTGAAGTCAAATGATTACTCCAGACATTACCTGGTTGACTATTAAATTCATCTTGTTTACCTCTTCCATTTCTTAGACTTCATGAGATCTATAAAATGCAACAACTTTTAGCAGATTTGCCTTCTCCTGTTCTCTGGTAGAACTGTTTTATTTTACTATTATACTTCATAAAGGCAATAGGAAAGACAAGAAGACATAAATGCGGATAGTAAGTAGACCATGTAATCATCCGGTAGCCAGATGTTGACCAGGGTTTTTACTATAAGGAACAAAGAAAGGAATTAAAAAGAATCCTCAGGTATTCTGTGCTGATGTATTTGGGAGCTTGGGAATATTGGGCAAAGCAATTGTATTGTGTCTTCATTTTGAGTGCTTTGGTTCCCTACCACAGGAGGCAAATTTAGAGCATTGATGAGCATTTGAGAAGAGAAATTACATTTAATGTGACCTCTTTGTTTTCTTATTAGGGCCTAGTAAAGAAAAGTAATGATCAGTGATTTAAAAAATTAGAATACATTTGAGGAAAAAGTCATTCTTAATTGCTTTTGAGAAATTACATGAAATATCATAGTAATCATTACATGTCAGAGTGTCTAATACAACCAACAAAAGTGCTTTGTCTTTTTTTATTCTCTCAAAGTTTTATTTATTTATTTTAATTTTATTATGTTAGTCACCATACAGTACATCATTAGTTTTTGATGTAGCGTTCCATGATTCGTTGTTTGCTTATAACACGCAGTGCTCGATGCAGTACATGCCCTCAATGCCCATCACCAGGCTAACCCATCCCCCACGCCCCTCCCCTCTAAAACCCTGTTTGTTTCTCAGAGTCCACAGTCTCTCATGGTTCGTCTCTCCCTCCGATTCCCCCTCTTCATTTTTCCCTTCCTTCTCCTAATGTCCTCCATGGTATTCCTTATGTTCCACAAATAAGTCAAGCAGAGAAAGTACTTTGTCTTATCCACCAAGTGGAAAAGTCATTTTCCCCTTTTAGGCATATTTGATAAAATAATGATATTCTTTTAAATAATGCTTCTTTTTCAGGTATGTTGTGAAAGTTTGGAAGGTCAGACCTTTTTCTCCAAGAAGGACAAGCCACTTTGCAAGAAACATGCTCATTCTGTGAATTTTTGAAAGTCAACAGTTCAGGCAGGGGAGGAGAAGAAATTCGAAGAGAAAAGAGGAGAATTGGAATTACCAATTAATTTTTAGATTTAATATTTATGGGAATTTTGAAAAATAATAGTGGCCCTGAAGGGATAAATTCCAGCTTTAAAAATCAAGTCTATGAGGAAATATTTGGCTTCATAAAGTAAAGAGACAGTTTGGCATTTATGATTACTTTTTTCCTGTGTTTTCTGCCCATAAAATAATTTTTATAAAAACCAATTTCCTGGTTGACTATTAAATTCATCATAGAATAAATTAGTGAAGAGTTAAATTTTAGAATAAAAACCTCTAAAATCTATGCTGAATTAATTATACTTTCTTTCCTTGTTAGGTAGTTCTGAGTAAATCTGTAAAAGGCAATGAAAATTGCCTTACACTCTATCAATAAGTAAAATGTATTTTTAAAAAAATAGTGCTTGTCTTTAAAAGAGGAAATAGGAGTTAAACAGAATTTTTTATCAGTAGTAGGTGTCCGTTTTTAAAAACTGTATGTACTTTTTTTGTCTTACTGATCAATCCAGTAGGAAAGACTAAGATTTTCCATCAGAATGTGCCATGCCAATAAGAGGTGTTAACATATTTCTCTCATCCACCCCCCACAAAAGCTACCACATTGCTTATAAATTTCAGATTTTTACCTTTTATTAAAATATGGCCATTTCTATTCATTGTGTATGTTTTATCACCTATATTAGTCAAACTCCCATTTTTTTCCCCTTCCCTCATGCTGAGGTCAAGAGAGTAAGTAGAAAAGAGTGAGGTTAGGAATTATGGGAAATCAGAGGAGGACTGTATTCAAAAATTTTTAAAATTCTCCCCTTTTCAGACAGTGAATGCATTAGATCAGTTTCAGATTTGTACTACTGACTGATAAAGGTTTGAGAACTCTCTTTGCAGAATAATTTTTTCTTTAGTTCTACATTAGAAAAGTAAAAGATTGGCTTGGGGATGTGATAAAATCTAAGGGTTTTTTTTTTTTTTCTTTTAGTAGTTCTCTCTCAGTAATAAATAAACCACTTCCAAATGTGATCACAAAGTTTGGAAAGCTTTTATTCCCAGAGATTGTTAGTATAGGAGGGGAACGTGATCAGTTACTCAGACTGGCTCGTTATTTGTTTTCTTTATTTGGGGAAACAATTATATAGATAACCCATGAAGACAGAGCAACAATTGTGAAATTGTGACTCCTAATGATATTTGCCCAGTGAGAAAACAGATTATGACATTTGATAGTTTTTCCTTTGTTTCCAGAATGGATGAAAGCCCATGATCCCACTAAGTTAAAAATATCAATGTGTCTGGGGCAAGGTGCTTTCAAAGTTGAGACAGAACCCCAAGTCCTCCCTGCCCTGTAACTCATGAACGACTTCATTTCCATTGTGCACATGTTTGTTGTAGAGGGAGGTTTTAGGCTCTAATATTTGTTTAACCTCCCTAAGAACTTTTCAAGGCATCTGTACTGAAAGCTGTTAATTTATGGTCTAGCAGATTTATATTATATGCAGATAATAACTAACTGGGAATCAAAGCATGAGAAGGGTCACGTGAAGTGGCTTCACCAGTAGCAACCCTGAACTACCTCCTCACCCTGCATCTGTAGGGAGGCAGGAAGTTTTACTTTTGAAATAAAGTCCTGGAACTGAATTGTGCCCTCTTTCTCATTGCTGCTGAAACCACCCATAGAGTTCATGTGGGTTGTCATATAGCTTCATGTTAGTCTCTTGCTTTACACGATACAAAATAAATTGGTGATTTTGTTTGGATGTAGTAGAGATGATTTTTTTTTTTTTTGGTTGTTTAGTTTTGCCTTTATAGAATCTATGCCAAGATAGTATTTGAAAAGTCAGTGACATTTGGGTATTTCCTTTCCAGAATTTTATTTGACCTGGATTTCTTATTAAGTTATATTACATTAAGGATATCATTTTTATTAGACTCTTCTTTGTGCACATTATTTCATGGAGCATAATGTTGCATTCTTCTAAATTTTATCCCTAAAAAGAAAACATTACTTCCTAATTTATCATTTTGTCTTTGTGCTTTGTCCTTCTCCTTTGTGGCAAAGCTTTCTATCTGTTCTAAAACAGTTAATTCTGTGAAATAAATATTGACTATAACCCAGAAGAATCTCTGTATTTCCCAGTGGAGAATGAATGCCGTATTTAATACCCCAGCGTTAATCTTTTAATAACTGGCAGAGCACTTTATTCTTCTGGTGAGTTCCCTGAATATTTATTTTTCTGATTATAAATATTCTATGTCAGTAGCATTTTTTTTAATTATTACCTCTTTCCTGTAGAGCATTTACTTTTAGTCTTTCTTGATGTATATTTTGGAATGCTGTACTTAGTATAATACAGATTAAAATTACAGTATCTAACTCTTAAACATCCTTTACTTGTATTTCCCTGATTCAAAGTATTAGTGCTAGATTCCAATTTATAACATTTTTCTAGACTTACAAGGGCTGAATGTTGCCCGCTAGAGTGGTAGCCTAGACAGGATCCCTGCTGCTTATGCTTATCATAGCATACATATTTCTTGTTGATTCAGGTTACATTTAGAGTCTAAAGCTAAAGCCTAGTCATTTGGTCACAGTATGAGGACAAACAGAAATAAGAGTTTAAATCTTCAAAATATTAGGGTAGCCTATGGTTAAAATTATCTAGAACAAAAATGTTTCCATGGTGCCATTTTCAAGGGGTAGTATATCAGGACCACTTTTATAGAAAAGTCCTTCCTCTCCCTTGTTCAAGTATGAATCTAGTGTTATATTCACAGTTTTGTGAGGTTTGGAGCTTTTTAAATCATCTCTGTTGAAAGGAGAGGCTTTTCAGACATAAGGGAAAGGAAAACAGTGAATAATTTGACACAAATCTAGTGCGGCTTCAGTTTGTCATCCTTCTCCTCCAAATGTTTTAAGATATTCGGTTTGGATTCTCAAAGTATCATTTGCCTTATCTGTTAATCTCTATTTTCTGTTTCTTTACATTTTTACATTTGTATACATCTGTACTGTTTTGCTTTTGGATACATTTTCTAATTAAAAACCACGTGAGAAATATAATCAGTGTAGTTATACCTTAATGTGCACATAATAAATAAATGGCTGCAGTGATATAAACAAGCTCTCCTGGTTTTTCTTTTTTGGGTGGCAAGTGGTTTTCATTGGAGTCATCATGGGAATAAAATAGTGTTCACAGGACAGGAAAAGAAGTAACGATTCTCAGGAGAATCCCTCTTTTATGATATTCACCTATCAAAATGTCCCAGAAACAAAACATTTGAAAAGATTGTCACATTTGTTCTACCTTAATCCATTTTTATGCTCTGCATGTAGCATGTACACAATACGTGTTTGTAAATTAATACATAAATAAGCCCCATTGTTTTAGAAAATATTTATTGCTGAAAGTGTTTATTGAAATAATCTGTCATACCAAGCACTGTATTGTATCATATATCATATTGAAACAACATAAGTCATCATCTACATTTTCATGCTTTAATCAACCAGGTTACATTACTTCATGGTTAACTCATCCCGATCTCATTAGTTAACGTTCCTATAACCAGGTAGGCTCATCTATTCCTCATTTGTTTATTGGTTTGAGTAAGATTTTTTTTTCCAACTGTATAAAGTTAAGAGGAATGTTTCTGTTGCAGGCTGTATATTGGAAATAAAAGACAAATTCAAGTCTATTTGCTCACAGTATATTAAACTCCAGAAGCCAAACTTATAAGGGCATCAAGACTGCATTTGACATTTTAATAGCTGCTGTTTGGTTTCTATCAATCACGTCATTGCACATTAAAATGCACCAACAAAATAAGAGATCTGTCATTCCTTCGTTAAGAAACAGTAATCCAGTGCAAGATTTATAGGCTTAAGACTCAACAGTGTGTGTTCACAATAAATCCCCATTCAGTGCTCAAACCAGAAACAAGCCTCCCTGTCGTTCAGTGTTTTCTGGTCAAAATGTCCCCAATATAAGATTATCAAAGGTTTTCTTACAGAACTACATATAAAATCCTTTTTGCCAGCAAAAGCTTAATTTAGGTTGGCGGTTTCCCTTTTTGAGTACTCTCAGACAAGATCTTGGTTATATCAGAAACACATAGGTACTGATGTATTATTAGCGGGCCTGGTGTTAATTAGGGAGAATTACCAGAAATAGTTTGCTTCGTGGGAATTTATTACAGAATCACACTTGACTGATGGCAGAATAGGAGTTGCTGAGAGAGAGCAGCTCCCACTCATAACCACTAATTAATAGGGTGCCAAAATTCCGCAGAGAAGGTTTCATCCCAAGTGTGGGAGCCGCACAGGGAAAATGATTCCTTTGCAGTATTTAAAATTTAAAAGAGGAAAGGGGCTAGGACGCATGGCTACCCAACAGAAATCTCAGACTGATACAGTTTTGTGTTGTACTTATGAATGAGAGCATTTAACTTGGGAAGCGCTGAGCCCAAAAGTTTGTGAAAGAATCCCTTTCCCTCCAAAGGTCAAAAGTAGCCTGTATATTTATTATACTGAGGAGATATGCAGAGGTATTTTTAATGTGGCAAGTGTCTGATTCCCTCAACTGTTCATTTTATGAGGAGAGTTTAGAACAAACCATTTGTCTTTGGCGTAATATTACTGAACTTTTACTCTTTATTCCATGATTTAGAAGCTGTCTGCGTAGGTGGTGAGATTACATCAGTGATTAATAAGAAAGGTGTGGCTTCCACACCTTGAACCCAGAGTTGAGGAAAAACAAGGTGTGTTTAGTGATTGGCACTAAAGGCAGAGTACTGGGGGAGGCCTATTAATGAAAGTTGGCCAAGAAGGCAATTCTTTTCCCTGTGCTTGTAACGGCGTGTAATCACATACAATAAAGCTTGGAACCATTGCTTAGTGTGGAAGAATAAAGCATTTCCATGTCACGAAACCACTGATCACTGGCCTCAGGGAGAAAAATAAAACAATTTATAATTCACAGAGAGTATAATTTTTCAATTTCTCTTCAGGCAATATAGTTTCCAAGGAAAATGACTTCTGTTTCAGGCCCGTGGACTGACTGACATGGTCTCTAATGCATCCGTGTTTCAAAGGACAAAGTTTCTGTTTGATAACTGGGTTCCAAATTAGTTTTTCATCATGTTCTAATTGTCACATTTGCTCTCTGGTTCAAATATACTTAGGTTTGTTTTTTCTTCTTTGTCCCCCTTTTTTTCCTTTGCTTGTAAAGCACACACAGCTGGTGCTATTCTAAGCACTTACTCAAAAATACCATCGTTTGTTTAAAGTATTTTAGGAGACTATAATATCTTCAGAGCTGTCTTTTGATTTTTTTCCCCCTAGTGTATCACTGATATGCCAAACTTCCTTTGGTAAATAACTTGAACTCCAGTGACTTATCATACCAGTATTAGTTTTTGTGTAAATAGAAATCTTTACTTAGGTGACCATATCTTGAGGTCCTCTGACCCCAGAGGTTTTCTCTATTCCTGTTTGAGAATCCTGACAATCTCAAGCCTCCTCAGTTGAGTAAAATGGAGAGCAAATGAACTTTGAAATATAAATTAAAGTTATACAAGCTTTATCAACTGAAACTTATCATTTATTCTGCTCTGTGAGATTATTACACTACTGCTTAATAATTTCTCTGGTACCGTTATAAACGCTTTAGATAAAAATGAACTTAACAAGTTGAGGCCCCAAAGTGAACCCAGGACTTCTGCTCCAAGAAAAGGTATAAATCAATGATGTGAATCTATGAGTTTGCTTATGCCTGACTATCCAGGAAGTTATAGATGATCTTTAACAATATCAACGTAGCATAGATGGTGAGAGTATGTATAAATTAGAGCTCGGGGGGAAAGTGTGTTTGATTATGCCTGGTGGACCAGACTGGGTCCAATTGGGAAGCCAAAATCACACTGAACTTAGCAAGAGAAGTTTAAAGAATTATTATGCTATGGTAGGAGAATAACTATGAAAATGTAAAGAGAACTCAAAGGCTAACCTAAGATTGAGAGGACCCAAGGAAGAACAACCTTCCGATGAGTACCCTTCCCCATGGCTGGAAGTCAGACTTTGTTGGAGGAAGTGTGGTTGCAGCCCACTGAATGACAGAGAAGTTCTCTGGTTGCTGAGGCCAGCCAGAGCTGTTCTCCCATTGGAGGAACAAAGAAACAACCCTCCAGAATGCAGGTAAGCCCAGGTTAGGTCACCAGGTTTAGGTGGGTGGGTGTGCACAGGGAGTTGGAGTGTTGCTATGGCCTAAAATAAATAGTATCCGCATAGAGAGGGCTGTGGCAAGGTGGCCACTGGCCCCAGCCAGGGGTATGAAGTCATCGAGCGACTGTGCATTCTGGAAGCTCAGCTGGGGCAGAGCTCCACCAGATGCGCCCTCCCCCTCACAGGCACCACGGATGATCCAGGCAGCTGGAACAAGGAAAAGCAAAATGCAGCACCTGGACCCAGGAAGAGGAGCTCCTGACTTCTGCCCTGTTCCTTTGTCTCCCTTGGAGACAGTTGACAAAGCTTAACACTGCTCACCGTAAAGGAGAAACGCTTAAAGAGTCCAGTTCACCATCACGGAACAGGCTCTGAAGGATGAATTTGGAAGTGAACACCAATACATTGTTAACAGGCACTTCTGAGTATAAAATAAAAACTTTATATTTTTTTTCTTAAGATTTTATTTATTTATTTGACAGAGAGACACAGCGAGAGAGGGAACACAAGCAGGGGGAGTGGGAGAGGGAGAAGCAGGCTTCCCTCTGAGCAGGGAGCCCGATGTAGGGCTCCATCCCAGGACCCTGGGATCATGACCTGAGCCGAAGGTAGATGCTTAACGACTGAGCCACCCCAGCACCCCTAAATAACATATTTCTTATGCCGTCTTTGTACTTCGTGTGGTATATTACCTGTCAGGCTAGGGTACACTAATTCGCTGTAAGTTTCTAATAACTGGAGAAACGGAGAGTCAAGTATTTTTAACCCAAATACTAGAGATGAGTAAATGAAAACTCCCGAGAAATGATTCTCAAAAAACATATAGTTATAAGTGGCAAAGCTCACACTTAGACTTTTTGGCAGATTAGAGAGAACATTTACTATTTCATCCACACTGTCTCAGAGTCCCTCTTATTAATAAGGTACAATTCTCATATGTTGTTAGTAAAGGACAGGTTTAGCAATTACTTGATTTTGACAGACTACGTCAAAAAAGCTGTATCTGTCTGATTCGCACAGTTGCCTGGGATGTCTGTGGGCGGACCATGTGGCCCCTTCACAGGTGCTCTTTGTGCCCTGGTTAGCCCTCTCCGTTTGCTGATCTTTGTGCTTTCGCTATACTGCAAAGAAGCACAGGAATACTGAGAGTCGGTCTGAGGTGCAGATAACACCAAACGTGGTGCCAAACAAATGAGAAGGCCGTAGGAACTGCGGTGACAGTGACTCGTGCCCACGCAGGTGAACAGTACCTATTTCTAAGATGTTGGAAAGCAAGTCAGGATGGCTGGCACCCAGTTCGTCCCTGTGTGATGCAGTTAGTTCCAGGCTGTGAGTGTGAAGAGTGGACAATGGAAAAGGTGAGGCCTCAGGGAGAAACTGCACATAGGTCCAATTATTCTGACAAGGTTGCCTAAGATTCTTTTTTTTTTCTACTCAATTGAAACAAAATCTCTCTGCTGTTCAGTAACGGCAGGCACCGCCGCTAAGTCCACTAAGGCATAGCTGGAAAATCCCAGCTGCCCTCACATCTGTTTTGTATGACCTTTCAATCATCAGCAAATACTTCTGCCACTAGGAATGGGAGTCTGCGGAGGATATGGCTCTGTGACTTTCTAAGCTATCGCTATGGAAAACATATTGAAACAAAATTCACGCATGCCATGCACCATGCCCAGAAATTACAGACTCGTCTGAGCGGTGTTAAGGTTTTGACCTATCAAGAGTGCTCACACCTGCTTCTTACAGTCAAGTTGTTAATCCTTTGTTCCGAAAATGAGACATATTATGAAATATGTGAATGGGCTTTTATGGCTTAAGACTTAAGTGGTTAGGTTCTTAAACTGGTTCAAACTAAAATAACGTTGATGAAATAGTGTGTTTTAAGACTTCTAACGATTACATTTATTCTACGTCAGAAACCTGTGTGACTTGACTTTCAGATTCTTTGAGAACCATGACTTAGTTACAGTGCTTGCTTGAGTTCCAGGTTGTAAGGAAGTGTTCTGAAAATAAAAAAGAGGGGGAAATATCACTTAGGAATCTCTTGGAAGGATGGTAATAAAGTTCACTCTCACATGAATTATGACAGGCAACCAACCAACGGAAAATGTGTGAGTTCAGTTTATCTCAAGACCAACTTAGGCTGTTGTCAAAGGAGAGCATTAATGACTATAATGAATATAGGAATTACATGTAAATATACATGTCAAGTGCTTAAAGAGAGCAGACTGCTTAGGTGGTACACGGGCACTGGCATTGACAGACCTATGTGAGTGTGAGTCTCTGTCACACCCAGCCTGAACTTACAAGAGGGCTATACAGGCAGGCTAATCATTTGGGTCACCTCCAAATCAGTGGTGTTGCATCTTTTGTTATTTTTATTCGACGTTTAACACAGAGGAAAGACTGAGCACTTTGTTGGCAGGGAAGGAGGAGGTGTAGAATGCCTGGAAGCAGAGATCCACCCCTAACATGCTCTGACCCACTTAGCTCTCCCTTATACTTGTCCACCCTACTCAGCAAAGGAGCCCTGAGCCAGGATTCAGCTGGTGTTGCTCCAGAACCTCCCTTAGGAGTCTCTATCCCTGACTCTAAGGTGCTTATCAAAGTATCCCATCAACTCCCATGAAGTTCTTTCCTCAAGAATTGACCTAGTAAATGACAATTTTCTCCATCTCATAATGTTTCCTGTGACGTTTTAGAGCTTCTCCAGGACTGGCACCCGGGGCAACTGACCAGTAGGCCAACTTCTTTGACTGGTGTTCCCTCACTTAAGAGCCTTCTAATCTTGGAAAAGCTACAGAACTTGGTTGAGCCTGTGTTTTTTGTTTTGTTTTTCTTTAGTGTGTCCTTTCACCCTCTCAGAGGATAGCTCTCCAGGGTATTGGAGAGTAGTCACAATGCTTAAATGAGACTGTGTATGTGAACATCCAGAGCTACATACGACCTATCCAGGCTTTTCTCAAAGAGATAATAAGAAATATTACTCAAAAAACAGATTCAACTTGTTAATCCTTGGTTCAGAAAATAAACCTTTTATGAAATATGAGAACGAATGAATAGCTTAAATTTTAAGCCTTCCAAAATAAATTTGAGAATTGTTATCGACTATCTCAGAAATTCACAATGCACATTTAAGCTGAGTTGTCTTGCCATGAAGAATAAAAATAATTGTTTTCCTATGTATTTCCCAAATATATTTGGCCATGAGCCCCTTTACTTAAAATCTATCAAGACTTTATCCTACATAATACAATCTGGGAAATACTGGCTTACCCTTTTTCCCTTTTTCATGGTCAATGTCCTGAATTGTGCTTGTCTTTGCATTTTAGACCGGTGGTTCTCAAACTTCAGTGAGCATCAGAATCTTCTAGAGAGCTGTTGCAATGAGATTTATTGAGTCCCACCCCAAAGTTTCTGATTTAGTTGGTCCGGAGCAGAAAAACCTGCATTTCTACCAAGTTCCCAGGTGAAGTTGATCCTGCTGGCCTGGAGATCACCTTTGGGGAAGCACCTGTTGTGGATCACTTCTCACTTTAATACGCAAGTGACCTCAGGATCCTGAGGTTCTGACTCGGTGGTACTGGGATGAGGCCAGTAAAGATGCCTTTCTGATCAACTTCCAGTGGATGCCATTGATGCTGTTGGGTCACAGACCACACTTGGAGGAGGGAGGGTGAGCCTTCAGAGACTATAGGTAGAAACCAACATCTTCTCTCTTCTTCTTGGGTCTAAAATCAGAGACTAGGGTTTCAGTCTAAAAAAGAGAGATAAAGATAAAAAAAAATCTTAGATTAAATAATATCTACTTGGAGAATTTTGCAGCTTTCTTTCCTCCTTCTTTCTTTCCAGGATTTCTGTGGCCCTCGTGGAAAGCAGAGCACATTCAGCATCCCACACAGACCTGGCTGGTGCCTGCACTGGAGCCCCAAATACCAGCAGTGGATGGGCAACCTTACAAGGTGAGAGAGTAATTAAATCTCAGATGGTAAGTTTGTGTTTTTTTTTTTTCCCCATCATTCCAGATTAGGAGTGTTAATTTTCCTGAACTTTAAAAATAAACTCTAATGGCGGGGGTGCTCAGCAGCAGTAAGTTGGAGAATTGGTGCACTGAGTCAGGAGTAAGGGATTTGGGTGTTTAGCCAGGCTGATCACTAATTATTTCTCTGACTCTGGAAATGGCACTTCACCAGTCCTGATTAGACCTTCCTTCTCTATAAAAATTAACTGGATCAGTGGTTTGTACACGTTGCTTGTTTTAGTAACTCTCTTTTGAAACATCTTCAGAACCTCACACATTAAAGAGGCAAGAGGTGAGCATTGGGCACTTTAATTTTCCAGCAGAAATACTTCTAATTTGCAAAACCATCAAAGAAACTCCGGATTCCTTGGGTTCTCAGGGGCAAGATTTGTAAATCACTTAACTGGAAGGCTGCCTAAATTTCTTCCAGTCTGACATGAAACCACCTGTGGGGATTGTGGGTCTGCGCTGACTGATTAACATCCACTCACATTCCCTGCAATGGCTTCGGCTTCTCCCAAACAATAGTTTGGTTTGGGTTTTTGTGTTTAATCATAACTCATTTCTTCAGTGCTTTCCACCCTAAAAGTAACAAGCAAGTTGGGGGTTTTGGGTTTTCTTTTCTTTTCTCCCCCCGCCCCCTTTAAATTACTGAAAACGACTTCAGTCTGGGAGGGGGCAGGGAAGAGGAGAGGTTGTCGCAGGCTCCGGGGGCGGTCTGGGAGTTGCTTTGTTTTCTTAGCTGTGCTGTGCAAATGAACTGAAGGTTTAACACTTAGATGCTGTTTGAAGATCTAATACAACAGAGCTCCGAGTAGGGAGTCCAGGAACGCCACCGCCCACCTTGCCCAAGGCCCCTCGGTCCAGCTCTCCTGAGAGCTGCAAAGCGAGAGTTTGTTGCCATGGCTTAGACCTAAACAGACCCATGCCTGTTCTGGTATGTAGATTATGTTCTCCGAGGTCGGCCCTGCTCCCTCGTCTTGCGTCCATCTGTGGGACGTACAGGTTTCACTCCTCTACCGCCCGCCATTCTACAGCTACAGTTTGTTATTTGATATAGTGCCTTTTCACTTACCAGACACCTTGGTGTTGGAATCGGCCTATTCCTTCAGCTTTTCCCCAGCTCTACTGCAGCCTCTGTCCTCAGGGACCTTGCTGTGGGACCACCTTGCAGGCGTTAATACTTTTCCCACTAAACCAGCTTGGATAGCCGCCAACGTGCATGCTGCTCTCAACAGAGTAATGGAGATTCCAGGATACCTTGAGGTTCGTTTGGAGGCAAGAGAGCCCAGTGTTCCCCCTCTCGTCTCATGGTCATCCTTCTCTTTTCATTTCCTATCTCCTCTCACCTCCCCCTATGTTCTGGGAGACGACTCTCCTTTTAGTTTTTTCTAGTACGATGATATTTGGCCCTCCTTTAGAGTTCCCTCCATTTCAGAGGACTCGGGAGCGATTTGAAAGACCAGGAGGTCTCCTAAGAAACAGTAAAATAACATTACTTCCAATTCCATGCAACATAATAGGGAGTTAGAAAATACATATACATTCTTCTATATACATTCTAAACACATATACATCTTAGATGACCAGATGTTACCAGGTTTATATCGGTATAAAGTGGAACTAGCAAGTGAAGATTAGAAAACACAAAGAGCCCAGAGAATTTTCATTAGAACAGCCTCCTGTGCATGTGCGCACACGTACACACACGCTATTAGTAGTAACCGTGATAGCAACTTGTTCTCCTGGAAGCTAAGAGAAAGGTACCACGTGGTCTGCATTCTAAGTTTTAAAAGCTGCAGGGAAGGGTCACTGTGGGAAAACCTCCTGGCCCTGGATTCTTGAAGGAACTTACTGTGTTGATGCTTGTGTGAAAGACCTTGGGTAACAAAAGGGCCCATGTTTTTAAACTCTGAACAGGTAGGAAAGAACATCGTTTGTATACAGTCATGTTTTATGTAAGTTCTTTGTAAAATATTAAATCTCGTCCCAGAAAACATTTCTGCAAGGGACTTGAAAAGATATGGCCCACATATGTTGGTGCCTCATCCACTCTTTCATATGTTCACTCATTGAACAAATAGGCATCAGAGCGCCTAGAATTTACCATGCACCGTTTTAGTCACTGGAGATTTAGCACAGGTCTCTACCGTCCCAAAGCTTACATTCCGGTCAGGAGAGACACAATGCACAAGGTAGAAATTAAACAGAGAACCAGATGGCAAATGTTTCACAGAGGGTGAAAAGAGAAAAGGGCGTGTAGGTGTGGGCAAACCAGACAGGAAGGGTAGGAGGGAAGGGGCCAAGTAGCTACTGGGGAGAAGGCTGTCCCAGGGCAAGGAAAGAGCCTGGCATGTTCAAAGAACAGCAAAGAGCCAAGGCAGCTGGACTAAGTGAGAAAGAGAGAAATTAGGGAGGGCCAAAGGAGTGGGCAGGAAGGGCCCCAGAGGTCCTAGTAGGCCTTCTTAAGGACTTTGGCTTTCACTTTCATGGTAAATAGTTAACAAGTCCTTCAGGTTGTTGTACGTAATTCTCTGTCTCTCTCAATCGCCGCTTCAGAGGCACGTCTTTGGCAACTGGTGGACCGCGTCCCCCTGTGAGTGAATGAAGGCCTGAGTGTGTCTGCAGCGTTTCTAACCACCTTTGCTTTTACTGTGATTTGCTCACAGGGCAGGGCTTCCTGACAGTCTATTTTTGGCTTGTAAGAGAAGTTATGTAGTTCTCATCTTGAAATTTCACAAGTCTGGACTCCCTCTAATTTCTGTAAGACAAAATGTAGCAGTCTCCAATGTTCCTTTTCTTATTTCTTATGGTTTCTGGGCCCAGAGGAACCTCCTTCTCCTAGGACCAGCCGTATGACGTGATGCGCCCTTTGTGACCCCATGCTCACATCAGCTCTTAGGCACTGGGAGGGGCTTCCCACGGAAGAATTCTCAAGGGCCAGAATGAGTGGGAAGTAGGTGAGATGACCGGATGTTATGTGGCTGAAGGCACAGGTTAAATAGATGTACCTGTATCCACAGGTGAAGGGAATAACCCCTGCCTCCTTCCTCCAAGCCCCCTGAGAAAGGTGTGGTGAAATTTCACTTGAAATTTGAAATCGGAGACTCTTGCGTTTTATC
The DNA here is from genome assembly GCF_003265705.2 of Callorhinus ursinus. Taxonomy (NCBI): domain Eukaryota; kingdom Metazoa; phylum Chordata; class Mammalia; order Carnivora; family Otariidae; genus Callorhinus; species Callorhinus ursinus. The sequence continues at coordinate 77,450,255 of NW_027397066.1, forward strand.
TGTTCCACTGATTGTCCGCTGTCATAGAGACCTGCACAACTTTGGGGAAGTCGCCTTGCAACCCCTACCCCAAACATCTTTGTCCAGGAACATAACTACGGGAGCGGGGCCTCACGTGAACGTGTGTGTGCTGAGAGTGGGAGGCCTCAGAGGCTTGGTCTTGGTGTTGGAGGCTTCTTCGCTGGTAGGGGCGGGGTATGAAGCGATGGTGTGGCTGCCCCCCCAGACCTTGTCTAGTAGCGTAAATGAAATGCTGCTCTCCTCCCTCCTGCCCTTTGCTGGTCTTCTTAAGTTACTGTCCAGCAGGACAACATTCACCTTGTTCTTCAAGCTTCTTTCTGGCCACATAACAAAGATTTCAAACTTTTACAGACCGTTCCCTCGAAGCATAGGGAAGAATGTTTTATTCTCATGACCGCATTTTTTTCCTTCTGGACTCAGGGTGCATCTTGTGCGTTTGCCAGTTTGCACGGCCAGTTCTTAACGGCTTCAGAAGCCATGTGAATGGTGAGCAATTGATCATTTATCCCAAGCAAGGAAGGCTCACCACTGTGTGTCTTCCATTCCTACCAGCCCTGACCGATTATTCCTCCAAATAAGCCCCCCAACACTTCTCTCTCACTCTGTTTCCAGATCACCGCCTCCATGTGACATCATGGGAACTTAGTGCAAATAAATCTCCAGAGAAACCAATGCTGGACAGATATTGAAATGGATTGCCGCAGGAGGGCATTACTTATCTCCTTAGAGAGCAACGTTTATCACAAAAGCAAGGCTTTGACGAGAAACACTCCTGGGGCTTCCACGGACCTTGGTGTATCTACAGTATTTCACCATCAAGTCTGGACAGAGCCCAGAGCAAAATTAGAGTAAGATCTTATTAGCTGTTCAGAACTAGGGCCATGTTTTGGGGTACAAGAGGAAGCAGCTGTGATCCTACGTTCTCGTTACTATTATTGATGCTGTTGTTGTTATTGAACCAGCAGGATAGATGAGGTTCCTGCTTATGGCTATTGAAATCGTTCCATGTGGGTATTAAAAAAGCAACCTTTAAAAATATACCCTTTTTCGGGGCACCTGGGTGGCTCAGACGGTTAAGTGTCTGCCTTTGGCTCAGATCATGATCCAGGGGTCCTGGGTTGGAGCTCCGCATTGGGCTTCCTGCTCGGCAGGGAGTCTGCTTCTCCCTCTGCTGCTTCCCCTGCTTGTGCTCTCTCTCTCTCTCTCTCTCTCTGTCAAAAATAAATAAAATCTTTAAAACATATATATCTTTTTTCTAAATTGGAATTAACCTCTGTGGAAGTTTTGTATCCCTGCCGGGGGCCTCAACGGCTTCATCTGTGGCACGGTGCTTAAAACTAATCAACAATGGAAACCTATACAATTTCTGAGCATGTTCTCTTTTCAAATAATTTCACTTTCTAACTGAGGTTAGAATGTGAAAACGGGAGTTGATCATTTTCAATACATTTTCTGAAATTCAGGATGAGACAAGGAACAAGAGACAAAAAAAAAAAAAAATTCCTGGTGACAAAAACAAATGCTTACTGAGCCCAAGGCAGGGAAGGCCCTTCGGATGGAGCTGGTCTGGAAGGGCTGCATCCCGGAGCTGGCTGGCAGACCAGCCCTGAAGTTTATTCAGCATCCTGGAGAGTGGCCCATTGGAGAAAAAAGGCACTGGGGGAGGACAAACATGTGCTCGAAGATACTCCCAACCTGGAAGGAATTGGGGAGAAGGTGGGGGGAACAACCATTTAACAACCCAGAAGTTAGGAATTTGTGACTTTAAAGCTAGGGGAAATGGAGACACAAAATAGTTAAGTAGCTTTCTCAAGGTAGCAAGTGACAGAATCGAATTTGTACCACGGTCTCTTTCTGCAAAGCCTGTTTTCTTAGGCCTTCATCTATGCATCAGGAGTGTTGGACTCAATTGCTGATTCCAAGAACATGATGAAAAGAAAATGTGTTTGGGACCCTAAAATAAGTCTGAGCTCCGTGACAGAATCTTGACTATCAGGATTTTTATCCTTTATTTCGAACTGGAAACCAGCAGCCTAGCGACCTGCCAGTTGGAAGTGTTATATGGCCATCAAGTTGTAAAAATTTTAAATGTTGCCAACTATAAAAATTTGAAAGATTATATACTCAAAGCCATAATTCTATCTTGTCTCAAAGATTTCTCAGCTTTTGGGGCACCTGGGTGGTGCAGTCTGTTAAGCGTCCAACTCTTGATTTCGGCTCAGGTCATGATCTCAGGGTCATGAGATCAAACCCCACGTCAGGCTCTGCACTCAGCGGGGAGTCTGCTTGTCCCTCTCCCTCTAGCCTGCCCCCCCCACTCTTCCTCTCTCTCTTATATCTAAAATAAATAAAAATCTTAAAAAAAAAAAAGATTTCACAGCTTTTGCCCTTCTGGTTGGCCCTGAAGTCCTGGAGCTGAGTGGCTATGGTCCCCTTTTCACGGCACAGACTTCCCAGTTTGCTCCTGGGCACAGCAGACCCTTCTCTCCTCTTCGTCACCTGCTGGCCTGGCAAACACTCGTGTACCATGCCCCCGACTTAAAAACGAAAGGTACGGAGGGTTCTCAGTAGGAGAACAATATGATTACAGAAGAATTTTAAGAAGCAAGAAAAAGGGCAAAGTAATACATGAATGTAGGTCTTTAAATTTGGCGCATATAGTACTTTCTGCAATTGTTAGCAATCCTTATTATTCACTAGCTTCCATTCATGTCTTCCCATTACACAAGCTATTCCGGGGAACGGAGTAGTATTTGAGAGCTAAAGGAGCCAGTAAGTGCGTAATATTGGTGTTGGGAGGTACTTTAGCAACTGAGTCCAAACCTCGTTTTACAGTTGAGGACAGGAAGGCCCATCTAGGAAAAGCAATTTACCCAAGGTTGCATAGCATAGAGCTGTTCTCTGCTGAACACATGTGAGAAAGTTCATTTGCTGGTTATGGTATAAAGTGATGTCAGGTATCAGGTTTTGAGTAAAGGTCCTAATGGAACTATGCATCGCATAGTTGAGCTTGACTTTTTTAAAAATTCTTTTCCCTCTTTACTTTCCATTCAAGAAACATGAAAATCATAACCCTCCTCAGTGGGTTTCTCCGTGGTGTGCTGTGCCTCTCCATGCAAATCTGTTTGCCCTGAGCTGGTGTCTGAGAATTTGTGAAAGGTTTTAGCAAACCCCCACCCTGGCAATTCTTTGATAGAGGATAAGTCAGCTTAGTCTATTTGAGAGCAAATCAGTGGCCTAGAAAATAGAAAATACAGTCGCTTTTAGGTTCTGAGGCTTTTGGATTTTATGTAGCATGAACATTTCCAAAAAAAAAAGCAAAATTTAGAAACGCCTATTTTTAAATTTTCCACAGATTGACAACTATAATTTGCTATGGAAATCATTACGTAAAGGAAAAACACTTCAACATCAAAGACGTTAAAAGGACATAATCTCAAGATAACTGACCATTTTGCCTGAGTAAAGATGACTGCCAGTGTAGTGCTGACATTTTACATATATGCATTTGTTTTTACGTATATAAATGTCACATATATACACTTGCTCTTGCTCTGAACAAATGAACATTTTAACATAGTCTGGTATTTGGGAACATTTGTTCTAAAGAGCACCCAACTATGAGCTGAAATATTTTTGTTGCCACCATGACTGAATTTTGATTATTGCTTTGTTTTCATGTGAAACCATCTGCCACATTTTTTTCATCTGAGAGAGGCTACAGACACCATTCTCACAGCATAGTTCTATGCTTGTAGAAATCAATGTATAGATATTTATAGTCTGAGCCTTGCCTCTTTGGAGTATATTCCCAAAACCTGGGAGAAAAGGAGCGGTCTGCCCTGTGTTCTCGAATCCACAGTTCTGTCTGTGGTTGTAGTTTGATTCCTTTTAATATAAGCTGTGCCGTGGAGGTGAATTTTGCTTGCTGGTGGTCATGGGTAAGGCAATTATGAAGTCTGACATTATTCTTGGAATGATTTTAAGCAAAATATCATAGTTCATCAAAATCTGTCTGCAAAACGCCAACAAGTTAATAGTCATTTATGTACAGAAGGAAGGAATTATGGCTGCCAGACCACCTTCATGTGGGAGATTTGGCCATAAATTTTAAATATCCATTGTGAGAATTATATTATGTGTAAGGAAATCAGCATCCTGCAGTTTTACAAGTGAGCCTAGAAGGGAATAACGCTCAAAGAGAGATTTAACAAGAAATGGAAGCAGAGCAGGCAAATAAGAAGAATCTCAGAAAATCTGGCATCTCCTACAAGGTTTTTGGGAAAAGGTACAGTTCCCAAGACTTTTTTTTTTTTTTTAAGACAAAATGGTGGCTGAGGATCCTGAATGTTTTAAAGACTCAAAATTGCTACCAGTTCTGAAACACTTTCTCTGTGCTTAAGTGTCTCATGTGGATTATCTAACATAGGTGTCAGATGAACCCCCTGAGACGTAGACACCAATAAAGCCAATGTTTATTGAGAGATTGGTCACTTGCCCAAGATCTCCACCTAGGAGGCTAGCCTATACCTGGCCCTTGTATCCAATCCAAAAAAGGCACTAAGTAAGGGTAGACAAATTATAGAAAGGGGTTCCACTTGGGAAAGGAATTATAAAAAGGTACCCTCTATGTCCACATAGCCCCCAAGGGAAATTCAGCCAAAGCCTTTTGGAGTATAGGTTTCATCTTTGTCAGGAAAGCGATGCCTCCTCTTCAGAGCAGGCACGGCCCTGTGCCAGGCAGAAGATTTGGTGAGCAGTGGGCTGAGTTTTAACTCCAGTCCTTGCTTAACTCCCCCTGTGGCTTTGACGCATTATAAGAACTGCCCTTGGGCCAGCCACATGGCAGAGAGGGCCTGGAGTTCAGACCCAGGCATTTTGACTCTGGAGGCACAGGTTGGGTGTGATTCTCACTGCTCTTTAATACCCGGTTCAGCCCACTGGGCTCTTTCCCACCACTGTTCTGTTTAGCTAAGCCACACATGCATTTATATCCACAGTGACTGAGACAACCTGAGCACTGCCTTCACTTCGCTTCTGAAGACCTCACAATTGCATAAGCATTTTAATAAGCAGTTGATGCCCACGGTAAGTGCTAGTAGAGGGAACATAAAAGGAACCACAAGCACATAGGGAGGGGCACTGGACCCAGACTCAGTATCTGAGAAGACTTCAAGGGCAGCCACAGCTAAGCTGGCAACAGGAAGGAAGAAGGAGTTACCGGAGAGAAGGGTGCATGCAGGAGGGTATGATGGCAGCAGGAGAGGTGCGCCAGAGACGGAAGCAGGGCACAGATGCAGATCACGAAGGACCTTATGGACTACATCAAGGAGTTTGGACGTGATCCTAGGGCGAGGGGAAACCACTGAATGGTTTTAAGCAAAAATATGGCTCTCCCTCAGGTTTGCCTTTCAGAAAACTTGTCTTCTAAAATAACAGTCTTGTATGTTCATGCAGTCATGTGTTTATGATTTTAGAACTTTGCCTTTGCTTGGCAGTCACATTGTATAAGAACTTACCTGGCTTTTGATAATTTCAAACTGTTTTCAAAACCGTGTTCTAACCTTCCACCAAAGTTTAAATGACTCACTCAGGGTGTCCAGACTAGACTTGGTCCGCCACTGTTTTTTGTCATAGCATTTTGCACAATTCCACTTGCGACCTACTGATTTCTGTGATGTTTTATTTGCTGGCTCCCCAACCGGAATCCAAGCTCTGGGTAGACAGGGACATTGCCTTGTTCACTCACACAGTAAATATTCAATAAATATTTGTTGAATGAATGGATGTCCCATGGCTAGTGGCCATGCTGCTCCCTGATATCTAGCAGCTTCCCAGCAGATAGTCCTTGGGAGCTTGCAACAGAGGCATGAATTGTGAACTCCCTGCCACTGAATGAGAGCTTAGACCAGGCTTTCAGGATGTACACAGTCAAAACTATTTAATGCAGCGTTCTCAGAGATTGACATTACATCCTCATTGTAGTTCCTTCTACAGAGTCTATGTCTGTTCACCGCCCCACTGTGAAGAAAGCAGATATTATTAGAAATACTCATCAACCACTGAAAACTCGGGCTTTGGCAGAAGGATGCCCAACATCCTCAGTTTGGGAGGACCCTACAACTGGGGCCCTCACACCCCATAATATCTTAACATCTCTTTACATCTCCCATTTTAGGTTCCACACCAGATGACACAATGGACCCTGTCAATTCAACGAACACTGGCTAAGTACGTGTATTTCTAGACATTGAATCAGGTTCTGAATTAAGAGCAGATAGCCCTTCTCTGTGCCATTGTGTTAGTTTCCTGCTTCAGCTCTAACAAATGATCACAAACTTCGTCGTTCAAAACAGTTCCATTTCCTTATCTCACAGTTCTGGACGTCAGATGTTGTTAGACTGGGACTTAAAATAGAAAACACAGAGTTGTTCTTTATAGGGTTTCTAGGCAAGGAGCTCTTGGAATTTCCTGAGAAGAGCAATAGAAGTGTCTTTTGTCATGCTAATGAGGCAACTTTTTGGAAAGCCCCTAGAGATGGGGGATGGCTGCCAGGGGGAACCGACCAAGTGGTTGGAAGGTTGGAGGTTTCAGTCCTGCCACTGCCCCAACCTCTGAGGAGAGGAGAAGGGTTGGAGAATGAGTTCAATTACCAATGGCCAATGAGTCAATCAATCATGCCACTCTAATGAAGGCTTCATAAAACCCCGCCAAGGATGGGGGTCAGAGGGCTGCCAGGTTGGTGCTTATGTGGAGAATGGAGGAGACTGGTGTGCCCAGAAAGCATGTGGAAGCTCCTCCTTCTTTTCCCATACATTTCTCTACCCATACCTTCCATCAGACTGGTTCCTGGGTTATCTGAGATAATATCCTTTTATAACAACCCTGTAATCTAGTAAGGAAACTATTTCTCTGAGTTCTGTGCACCTCTCTAGCAAAGTAATCGAACCCAAGGGGGGAGATCATTGGCATCTCTGATCCGTAGCCAGGAGGTCAGAAGCACAGATGACACCCTGGACTTGCAGTTGGCATCCGAAGTAGGTGGAGGGGGCGGCCCGGTAGGACTGTGGAACCCTTAGTGGGAGCTGTCACTATCTCGAGGTAGACAGTGTCAGAATTGAGTTCAGTTGTAAGAAACTCAGCTGGTATTGAATCACTTAGTGGTGTGGAAAACACACACGCTCACACACATGCCAGAACTAAAATTGGTACCACAATTGTAGAAGTCCAAAATGGATCTTGGCTAAAAACAAGGGTTTAGCAGGGTCATGTTACACTCCTGGAGGCTCTAGGGAAGAATTTCCTTCTTGCCTTTTGCAGCTTCTGGGGGCTGCCTGTATTCTCTGGCTCTTGGCCCTTGCCGACAGTCAGATCACTGTGACCCCAGCTTCCATCCACACACCTTCTGACTCTCACTCTGCTGCCTCCCCTCTTTTGTGTGTAAGGGTCCTTGTGATTACACTGGGTCCACCCTCCTCATCTAGGATAATATCTCCATCTCAATATCTTTAATTTAATCACACCTTCAAAGCCTCCCTTGCCCTGTAGATGATTAGGAAGTAGACATCTTTAGGGGCCATCATCTGCCTACTCAGCTGCCAGATGGTGTTTCTACCCACTTGGTTTAGAAAAAATGGCGTAGGTTTTGGATTCGAATCAGACCTAATTCCAGTTCATATCCACCACTTACTAGAAATACAACCTTAGGAAAGTTACTTAATTTGTCTCAGCCTCAGTTTCCTTATCTGCCAAATGGAAAAGATATAACCTTCCTGCATAGTCACGAAGTTTGTAGACAACAGCCCATATCACTGCCTGCACCTGGGACACACAAAAATGCTGGATATCCTCACCCTTAACTCTTTTTCCCTTGGCAGCCATCCCTCACAAGCACATGATTTTCTTGGAGTTGGGGAGATTTTCAGAGGTTTATCACGGTATGTCACTATTTTCTTAAAGAGTTTTGTTAGCCTGAAATTGTACAGTTTTCACAAAAGGAAGTTATAAAATGCTTAATAAAAGTAAATTTCTAAATAGTACCTGCATACAAATTTTCAAAAGTATCTTTTAATTGCAACAGAATTTTATTTAACTTAGGGACTAGGTATATGCCCTTGGAAATACTTAAAAAGTACGTTGCTCCAATTTCAATGAGTTCAAGGATCTCATCGGCCTTGGGTGCTTGTGGTTTTTAGCCAAATCTGCTTTCCTCTCTCTTTGAGCCTTGGCAGAAATTGCTTAGGACTCTTACTAGTAATCGTCGTGATATATTTAGGGCTAGTATTGTAAATTAGCCTGCACACACCCTCTTCTCCTCTCTAAAATTAAGTTCCCATAGAATAAGGCTCATTTCCTGCTGCTTCTTTCCCAACTGACTTTTAAATAATCAATTTCCCATAAATTCACAATGAGATGCCAATTTGCTATAAAAATTTTAAAAAGATCCTTCACAGCCGCCTGAACTTGCCTCAGGGCTAGGTTCTATTATATCCTTTCATTTCCTTTTTCCTCCTTATTGAGGAGCAGTCTGCCTCCTGTAGCAAGAGCTCTGCTGCTGACAGGTGGCACTGAGGGTCTCAACACAAACACTTGGGTCTATGTGCCTATTTTGAAAAACTTGAATAGGAAAACATTTGAGAATGATAAATGCAACTTACCCTCACCTTCACCCCTCAGCACACATGTTCATTCTCTCTGTCTCTCTCTGTTTCTCATACACATTCACACACACACACACACACACACACACACACACACACACACACACGAACATATGAAGAATTCCTTGAAGCCTGGTGCAGAAGTGAGTTGCCAGGACAAAGGATCAATGCCTTTGAAGCCATTCATTCCCAGAAGCTCTGAGCTTTGGACAAGCTTACACACTTTTGCCATCAGAACTACAAATGTAAAGTATGACTGAGTAATGAAGTTGTTTCTAACAAACATGCCAGAAATTCTACATCCAATGATTGTTGATCATCCTTTCATTCACTGCACTTATAGGTATTGAGTTCAACAGATATTGTTAATTGACCTGAGTTTTCACCCATGAGAAGTAAATGTTAAACAGTATGATCACACAGTGATGTAACTTACAGATTTGACACAATACATGGTTCCTGAAATATGATGAGTTAGATTTTTAAAATTAAGTTGTTAATGTCCCCAGGATTTAATCATTTTAATTCTCCTTGCAGTAAATCTTTTTGTATAACCAATATGTTCTAAAAGAGTGATTGGTGTATTGACACAAGGATAGACAAAGAGATCAATGGAAACAAATAGGTCTAGATTCAAATCTAAGAACACAGGAAAATTTAATCTATATCAAAGTGGCTTTGCTGATCAGCTGGAGAAAGTCATCTTTTCAATACATGGCACTGTTATTCCTTGTTGCCTATAAAAGGGGAAAACTGGATTTATACTTTATACACAAAAAATTTATTTCAATTGTATAATTGAAAAGTAAAACTTCAAAACCACTAGAATAAAATATAGAAAGAGTTTTTTATTTATTTCCCTGAGGTAGCACAAGAGTTTTAAAATATCACACAAAGGAAGATATTGATAAATCTTTTTCAATAAAATATAAAACCCAGGGAAAAAACACAAAAACTATGTTTATCAGAGACCATCTTTAGAAAATAAAAAGATAAGCCACAGTCTGGGTGAAGATGCTTGCAAAGCTTAAGTCAACAAATCAATTAGAAAAGAAGATTATATTTTATACACAGTAGGTATGTAATAGAAAAGAAACATGCATAGGGGACTATAAAAATATAATTTTAGGGGTTAAATATTTTAAAAAAAGGTTTTGGGTGTTAAAGGTCTCCATAAATTGACTTAAATATGAATAAAGTGAGAAATAAATCTTGTTGATCCACTCCACATGAAACAAGAATATTTTTAAATTGTGGGTATGAGAAGCATTTTATAATAGAGATTTAATTCAAATTCACTAATTAGAAAAAAAATCACAAATTAACTCTAATAGTTGCTACTGCCTCCTACTTGCTTTGTCTATGTAAGCTTAAATTCTTTCTTTTTTTTTTTTAACATGTAATGTATTATTTGTTTCAGAGGTACAGGTCTGTGATTCATCAGTCTTACACAATTCACAGAGCTCACCATAGCACATAGCCTCCCCA